>NW_028261387.1:56949992-57099992 GCF_051295495.1 Thamnophis sirtalis
TGCAAGCCACCAAAAGTGAGAGCGAGACCTGAAGCTTTGCAGAAGTTTACATGGATATTTCAAATTGTTCTTTTACAGTCTATATAGTAGCATGCTGGTAAACGTTGAAGAAGTGCCTCCATTGCTGCCTTTGCCCTGGAGCAGATGGAAGGATCTTAGGCTAGGAGAGGGAGGAAAGTGTAGAGGAGGTCAATGCATTGGTTTATTGATGGTAGTGGTGACAGCATGGAATGTTTTGATGGGAGACAGAGAGAGGTCCATTTGTGGGGAAGGCCTTCCTCGTGTTTAGTACTGATGGTGGGTTCTAGCCATCTGAGTTCTAGCCCAGGCCTGGTCAGTAGACTTACAGAAGCCTGGATTATTTACTGTTGCTGCTTAATACCAGATTGAGTAATAATAACGCTTCCTTAGTTGTGATCTTATCAGGGAGGAGTAGGACAACTTGGCAGGTGTTACCGAAACCTGGCCGAGGCCTTAAGGGGGGAGTTCCCGTTTCTGAAATGTGTCCAGCTGGGTTCAGAGTATGGCACCAGGCAGGGGAAGAGGGAAAATAGTTGTCATTTTCTGTTGGTGTTCGGAGATGCTGTTGCCCCAAGTTGCCAGATGTTAGACCCATATATATATATATATTGCAAATATGCTTGGGAGATCATTGGGATTATTTTGTTATTGTGCCAGCCTCCCTGGGGCAGAGCAATTCCCCTACATAAATAAATAATCTGTATATTTAATTACTACGTGACATTATCTGCTTAAAAAAGAATTGATTGGGTTTGAGTCAAAAAGGATCTGAATATCAGTGTTTCGATTGATATCCTAGCCTTTGGCAGTTTTAATCAATCAAGAAGAATTATACTACCTATATTCCATAACAGATAATAGCTAACAACCTACTAGATTTTTTTAAAAAATCTGAATTTAAATTTAGTGACAAATATGCAGCACAACAATGCTCAGTTAAGCTTGGCATACCTATTGTACAAGATGCTAGTCATTTAAAGAAATGTTAACCATTACCATTCCCTTTATAGTTAAGTACAATCTTCCTCTAGCCAGAAGCTTTTAGTTGCATGAAGCTTACAAAACTGCTTCTCTGTCATATGTAATTTTTGCTTGTCTGTTTGATTGATCACATGACATCAAATCAGTGTCAACTCTTAATTACCATAAAGTTACTTGATCACATTTTCTTTAAATGAGCCTTTAATGCAGAGCCATTATCCATGCATTTGGGATATAAGTTTTGTTCAACAAATCTATAGGGCATAAGGAAGATCCCTTTAAAGACAACCAAGATTTTTAATGTGCTATCTGATAACATTTCAATACCCCCACATTCTGTTATCCTATTTGTTTTTAAATAAACACTTACTATTTATTTTTAAGATTATGAACTCCCTTTTAGTTTTTTGGCCTTCCTATTCTGAGACCTTTCAAAACATTTACTACAAATGGAAAATATTTAGCATTGCTAGCAGGAAGGCTTGGCACAGAGTTGAGGGGAGCTATCATTAACTTAAATCAGTCTCTTAAAAGCAAGTTCAGCTAGTTTTTGTAGTCAGGTAGCCATGGCAATTAGCAAACTTTTTAAAACATATACAGTTACTTCCTTGTTAATGAGCAGATCTACTTTGCCATGGTTACTGTTTGCTGAGAATCAGAAAAAATGTATTTTGTTTGTTCTTCTTTATAACAACTCCTTATAGGCTTTCCAGCCTCTAAAGCTCTATTATCTGTGCCATCTCTGGAAGGAACATTTCCTGGATACCAAATAAGTGGTATACAACAGCTTCTAAAATTAATTATGCTGTTCTTTTTACATATTTTTTGTAAATCATCAAGCAGCACTAAATGTCCCATTTACATTGGTAGACTAATATATCTGACTTGGTTTGCCATTGAACTGAACTGATCTGAATTGATTTGGGGCTATATTGTATACCTTTTCTGTTGTGGGGGGTCCTTTTCTTATTTTTCTTTCTCTCCTCAAAACTAATGTTATCTTATTAGCCCAGAAAGATTTTTACACGGGACCAAATCCTTTCATCATTGGCACATTGCTTTGCTTCTCTCTCTCTCCCTCTCTCCCTCCCTCCCTCCCCCCCCCCCCCGTGACTTGGAATGTACAGAAGATAGAGAAGAGCGCACATTGTTAACATTTATTTTTATTTAGAACGTAATATTACAGAAAGAAATTGAACTAATTTTAATTAAATGATTTAAACCAGGTTCTCTTAACAGCATAATTTCTGTAGGCTGTTAATCTTTGGTTTTTCTGGCACTACAGATACAGGCTCACTCTGACAGGATCACATATTAGTAATAAAAAACATGCAAGCCGATTGAAAGAGTGCTATTTGTGTCTCTGGTGGGTTGCTATTCCAGAGGACAGGGACCAGTTCAGAGAAGCTTCCTCAGCTGCATAAGAGGACAATGTTTAATAGAAGGCCCCAAGAGCATACCATTCTGCTAGAACATATCAGGTGGGAAGAAACAGTTGGAGATAGATAGTTCTTCTGTTATCTAGATCCTATGCCATAAATGACTTTATAAGTAATAACCAATACTTTGAATTGCACCCAGAAGCCACCTGGCAACAAATGCAACATTTTTAAAAGTTGTATGCTGAAAGGCTGATATTATTGTTTGCACTGCTGCAGTTTGTACTAATAGCTTCCAGATGGCCTCCAAGGTCAGCTCCACGAACATTGCAATAATCTGGATGTGGAGACTCCAAGCTCTCCTCAGACCCATCCGTCTAACTCAATGTCCCCCTTTTTAGTACTGTCCTAGTAGAATATAAATGAGGTAGATGTCTTCTATTACCACACTTGGAGTGATTCTTCTAATATTTAATCATTATAGGCTATTAAAACACTGTTTAGGCAGATGGGGGAACTGAACATTTCTCCCACCTATACTATCATCCCTGTTGTTATGAAATCCTACCAATGAAATTATCCTCATCTTCCATAGAAAAGAAGTATTTTTGAGAGGGGAAGATGCATTTCCATATCATCTCTCTGATTTATATGATTATATTGAGTTGCATTAATATCTGTGGTGTATCCTTTAAAGCAAAGTTGAGCATGATGTTTAATTTCATGTACATGTACAATATATAAATAATGTATATTATTTAATAAAAATAATCTGGGAGGAAAAACATGATTATTAACCCATGGGAAGCAGGGGATAAACTTAAACTTTCCTTCCTGCTGCTATTCAGAATAAATTGTGTCATCTGTTGGGCTTCTTATCTGTAAGCACAAACTATTGCTTCCCATGGGAGCAGAAGCTCTTTGCTTTTAGCATGGCTCTTATGCAATGGCAGCTTCCCCAACATAAAGTTCTACAGATGTTTAGGGATGCAGCTCAAAGTTCACCACTCATAATGTCCTCCAGCCATGTTGGGATTTTGCCTTCTACATTTTGCAATCCTGATTCATTTGGAGGAAGACAGGTTACAGAAATCTACTCTCCTGCATCAAAAAGAACAGATTAAATTACAAATTATAGACATGTTTCCTATTACAGGAATAGACCTTTTTATTGTTCAATAGAGATTCCAGTCACCATGCCACCACACTGCTCTCTTAAGTATGATAGAAACATTTGATGTGGTTGCCGTAGTAGTGATTATGTCCTTTCATAATTTGCCTCTTATGGCCCAAATGAACTTCCCCTAAAGAACTTCCCACTTGTTAAATTAGAAAAAGCATCGGTGACTGAAACTTCCATTTCCATTATAAAAACATCACTTAATTTACTGCAGCATCTTAAAGAAAATCAATTGAAAACCAAAAATTGAAGGCATTATAAATGGATTTGTACTTGTTGTTTTTCTGAGTTTTCACCACCGGGGCCGGAGGAGGAGCTATTTTCTCTTATTCCCTTCAAAACCTTTTGAATGTATTTCTCAATATGGTCCAACAGAAAATATTCACTTAGATAAATTTACTCTTTCAGATGTAAAATGAGAGCAATGCAATATATTTATATATGTATGTACGTATTTCTTCCTAGGTTCACAAATCAATGGCAGTTATAGAAAGTACAATTCAGTCATTGACCTGAGGACAAAGCCATTTGGGGATGATTATTTGGATGATGACTACATTCCACCACCACCTTCAATTCCTCCTCCTTCACCACCACCACTTTCAGTTGATTTACCACCAGTTTCACCTTCTGTGGTAGTTCTACCTCCACCACCAATGACACCTCCACCTCCACCACCAATGACTCCTCCACCTCCACCACCAATGACTCCTCCACCTCCACCTCCACCAGCATTGCCAGCTCCATGTCTTTCAACTCTGGCGCCATCTTCATTCCCATATTCCGATGTGTCTTCTCCCAGTACTCCAACTCCACCAGACTTCATTCCTCCTCCCCCTCCTCCCCCACTTCCTCCTCCAGAGTTTATGGATACTGCAGTATCTTCTATTCCTCCAGTTTCATTACCAGTTCATACGCAATTCTTCTCAAATGGTGTGTCCAAATGGAAATCAGAGACTTCTCTCAATTCTCCAGCAATACCTATTCACAAGGAGACACAGTTACCGCAATCCAGCCCAGAGGCTCATCTCACTTTCCCCAAATCATTAAAAGTACCCCCTCCAACTCCCATGAGAACATCATCTATTTCCTCAGGAGAAAAAGACTCTAGTCCCAAAGAATATTTTCCTACAATGGCACCAGACAGTCACACTCCTCTGTTACCTACTGTACAATCTTCTACCATAGTTTACTCAGAGGCAGAAGCTGGGGCCAAAACTACTATGGAAAAGCATTCTGCTTTAGTCACAGTATCTGAAACATCAGATTCCAAAAGTCGCCCACGGAAGAAAAAACAGAATTTATCTTGGTCCACCGAAGAAAGAACAGAATTTTCATCTCCAGATCATGCATCGTCTGATGATGATATCTGGAAAGAACGTTGCAATTTAGATAAGTTGAAGAATGAACTGTCAACCCTACTGTCCTCAACTTGCAGAAAGGATGACCTGCCAACTAAAAGAATTACAGTTTCTAAAGCTAAAGGCACAGATATTGATAGCAACAATATTACTACAGATGAATTAAAACTAGTTAAGCATGATGTGAAAAAAATACATTTTTCACAAGGAGCGGAGAATGAGAAGAAAGAAAAGAAATGTGCCAATAATCCTTCAGCCAAATCTTCCACCAAAGATGCTTTCTCAACTACAGACACTCAAGCAAATTGTGCTGTGAAACTGAAAGAGGAGTTGGAAGCTTTATTGTCTCCAGTCAAGGAAGGAGGCCCACCTTTGGCACTTGCAAACCTGAGACATAATCCAGAAAAAAGAAAACAAGTTACTCTTCAGTTTTCCAGCAATAAGGTCAATAATGGTGAGTTAAAATTTTCAACAGGAAAACTGGAAGGTACAGAGAAGGAACCAACAATGCCTAGTGATTCTGTCCACACATGCAAGTCACCAGTTCCATCTTTAAAACCCAAAAGTGAACTTTTGGCTCCAGCTACATCTTCCTCTCCTAATTCTGAGGCTACCTTAGTCACACAAAGTGCTTCTCCTACTAAGGATCTCTCTGTGCAATATAAGACTCATAGGTCAAGATTGGAAACTGTTGACAGCCTTGTCTCTGCAATGGCTTCCCAAGCTACATATGATGGACTCAGCAGCCCAAGTAATAATGAAAATCAAAGATATTCTACTGGAAACATGCCCTCAACATCCAAATTATCTAGGAATGCAGAGCAATTGAGCAGTGATAGTCTGTTTCATCCTGTTACAGGAGAAAAAGTAGAGAAAGGCTCTCCAATGGCTCTTCTTCTGGCTGCACAATTGCGAGCCAATAGAGTCAAGTCTTCTGTTCCTGCCTCTCAAAATAATAGTTCTGTTTTGGAGAAAACTCAGCTCAAGTTGAACAATAGCTGCCAATCAGAGAATGGGTTATCCAGCATTTATTACAGCAATTCAAAACCCAACACTATCAAGGTGGTCCCAAAGTCCCCACACAATGACTTATTGGCAGTCTCTGAAAGTAAGCAATGTAATGGAGCAAGTGCATCCAACAACAATATCAGGAGTTTGTCAGGACAAACTGAAAATATGCCACAAATATTCTCCAATGCTACCGAACAATGCAGGAGCACAGTGAAATTCAGGGAGATAAATGAGTCTCCGAGTCTTTCATCAAATAAGTGTGGTTCTTCTATTTTGCTTCAAAACTCAAACTCAAGTCACTTGAAGCAGCAAGGTCCACAGAGTGCACCCGAAAGTCCCTTTCATTTTTTCTCTCCACCCCAAAACCATACAGTTAAAAATGATCAGGTGGAGGAAGGATTCAATTATGAAATAATTCCTCCACCACCAGAGTTCAGCAACGATACCTCTGAAATCCCAAAGTTTTCTTCAGATACTCAGGTCTCAGATATGCAACCTAACTTCAACAACTCAAGCTACAACTATGGCAATAGTTACCCTCTGACATCAGCAGTCCAAAGGCCAAATGACTATAGTCACCCTTATCCAGCTGGTAGCTATACCTCCAATTACCTTAGTAGCTGTCCCAATAGCCGCCCCCTAATTAAAAAACGCCTTTATTTATCAGAGACTGATGACTTATATAGTAGGACAGCTATGTCTGCTCGCAGTATGAGCACACCTAACTCCTATGGCTACAACTCTTCAGCTATGGAAGGGATTCATCGAGCAAATTATCCTCACAGAAATGTTCCCAATAGTACACAGGGTCGAAGGGTATCCTTGGAATTGCCTGGAAAAATTATAACTTACAATACTTCTGTCAATGATGCCCAGTCTAAAAGCCAAAATGGAGACTATTCCGCCAATGCCTCTGGCAGGTATGTTTCATTTGTCATAAATATAGGAGTTGTAATGTGAGTAGGAACTGCATGGAAATATTTTGGCCAGAAGTCAGCATGTAGGTTGACATTCTGCAGTTACTTTTGTCCAGTATAATGTAAGCAATCTGTTCCCCCACCTCTTTTTTTAGAGTTACAATGCTCTAGGTAGAGTATTTTCCATTTAAGTTATTATTCAGTCAGGTGAACAGATGAATAATACCGCTTCAGCCAAATGCCTGATTCTTCCACACTTGTTCCTACTGCTAAGATCACTTCAAATTATATTTATAGAGAAGGCATGGGTACCAAGAAACTTATATAATTCAACAGAATTATTGTTTCCAGGTACTTTAATTATTTTTGAAACAGAAGCAAAAATATTAAAACCATCCAGATTATTATTTATATTGGTAAGATAAACTTGTTAGAATTTAGCTTAGAAAGCGATTATGCCTCCCCCCAAAAATGTATTAAGTATTTCATATTCGCTGTTCATGTTTCTGGCAATCAAAGACTATCTCACTAACAAAATCTCAAACAATATTGATTTGAAAAGTTTCTTCATTTAACATTTTGATCTTGTACTTAGAATTAAATATACCTCTTAATTGAATCACAGGTCTTTATTTATTGCTAATAATTTCTATTGAGCTAATGATATTTTTTATATTTCTTCTGTTTAGGCCTTTCCACATTAGTCCACAATATGGAACTCTAAATACATTTACTGTCAGGCCTGGCACAAGACAACCCATTTCTTATTCCTACCAAGGCCTTCTTTAAGATCATTCTGTCAGAAGCTCTGCATCTGTACACAGCTTGTTACTACTCAACCTGGACCTCATTCTTTGTTCTGTATTATAACTCGCCTCTGTAGGGCCTCTGTATCTTTTTGTAAACATATTAGTTTTAAGTTATTCAGACAATGTTATGAATGAGTCTTATGAAGCTATCTTGGTAACAAACCTCTTTGCATCATGTAAGAATAGCTATGTAAGTGTCTTCATTCTAGGGCACATTTGACTAATAGGTCAGAACAGGCATGGAGTAAAGTTTACCTTACTACCTTACCGTCTTTACAAACATGCATTGGTCATTCAGAAAAAGCAAGTAAAGGAGGAAGAATGCAACAGAAAGGTGAAGCAAAGAACCTATGATCCAAGATGAAGAATGCAGTTCAGTAACCCACTCATGGCTGCTCTAGATCAGGCATGGCCTAAAAAGCCCGCTGTTAGCTAGAAGAAAATGGTACAGTTGTGGGAAAAGAAAGGAAGAGTTTAGAGGAATAAAGGATGAGCAAGAGAGAAAGATTAGAATTTTGTGATACTTGCAGTTTCAATAGTGCTAGCACAAAAGAAAATTGACAGGAAATTTTGTCTATGGAGATTCTCACTCATCCAGGTCATGGCTATCTCAAAGGTGTTTTTGAAGAAGTAACTGGACTGTCTGGTTTTTCTTTGAAGACTTTTTGCTTGTCATCCAGGAAGCTTCAGCTCTGAGCCTGTTTAAAAAGCACCTTTGGGATGACAAGAGCTTTTCTTAGCAGTGCATCTCTAAGTTGTACCCACTATTTTTTTGTTTATCACACCATTGTTAGAATCCTGAATAGAAAAAAAATGAGAAACCCAGAGGCCCTTGTCAAATATTCTTATATCTTGCAAAATATTTGAGACTGAACTGATAAAAATGATAGCCATTCTAGAGACACAAATTTAATTCTTGCAGTTCCCTTTAAAAACACACAGTTGGATTTAATTTGAGAGCCATTTTAAATTAAAAACGGTGCAATATTTAAATGGACCAAACAATATATAGCTGCTGGGATAACCTGGCAATTCATTGCTGCATTGTTTTAATTTTCAAGAATGCAATTGTTCTGTCTACAACCTTGTTTTTCTTATGGTTTCTTATTTTGGTTTAGGAGTTAAAAATATTTAATGGATATGAGAGGTGTTTAGTGCAACAGGTGCCGGCATTTACACAAATTAAACCAAATTATATCTCTGTAACTGAAGGGGAAAGCAATGCATGCTTAAAGGTCACCTTGGAAAATGTCAAATATGTTTGTTTGGAGATAAATCTTATTCAGTGGGATTTACTGCTTAAGTAGAAGAAAAGAGCTATAATCCATTTTGGCTTGTACTGGTTATACATGAGAATTACATGTAGTCTTTGAATTATAGCCATTTGTTGAGCAATTGTTCAAAATTACAGCACTGAAAAAGTGTCTTACAAATGATCCTCACACTTGGGACTGTTGCAGCATCCCTACGGTCATGCGATCAAAATTCACCTGCTTGATCACTGGCGTGAGTTTAGGACGGTTGCAACATCCTGAGGTCATGTGATTGACATTTGCAACTTCTCCAGCTGATAAGCAAATCAATGGAAAAACTACATGATTTGCTTAATGATCACATGATTCAACTTAACAACTTCAACAGTTAACAATCCTGGGCAAAAAGATCATACAATTAGACACAGATCATTAAACAGCCACCTTGCTTAACAATAGAAATTCTGCTTCCAGTTATGGTTGTAATTAATGGGTTACCTATATTCCAATTGTCTATAGATTGAATTCTAGTTTTTAGAACTGAGTGAGAAAATGGGCTTCTCAAATTATTTCTGTAGATTTTGCAAAGGAACAAGATTATAGCCATTATTTCTATATATTTAATAGATAATTTAGTTTAAATTATGAAGCATTCACAAAAGAAACCTAAAACAAAATGGATTGATGACATCAGCAAGTATTGCGGGCCCAATTGGCAAAATAAAACTCAGGACCATATTGGTTGGAAACAGGCGGAAGAGGCCTTCATTCTGCAGTGGATAGACAATGGCTAAAATGATGATGACAATGACGATGACAACGACAACGATGATGATGAAATTATAAAGGATGTACATTCATGCTGAGTTTGCCTGGCAGCAGATTCATTTTTGGAAAAACATTTTGGCAGAATTATGGTGTAGTTTGAGTTCAATTTAAATCACTTATCAAAAGAGATGGTTATCTGTGTCCTAGGGAAGCTTCCCATTTAAAGCCATCAAATGTTTCCGAACATTTAAATCAAAAATGGCTGAAATAGGTGTCGTTTGCAAACCATCTTCTATGTTGTATTTATGCACTCTATTTACATATTACTTTATTTCTTGCTTGTATATATATTTGTGAACCTAGAGTAAAACCACCTCTATCAAGAGTCAGAGTGAATCTACTTTAAACAAAAGATGGGTGGAATGAAAGGAAGTAAATTGTTAGTTATTTCATTTACGTTTTTTTTCCTTTGATTTTTTTTTCTGTATTTTTACTGCCAGGATGGAAAGACGTACTTCTGTGATTTTTCTGTCTCATGCATCAGAGGAACTACCCTGCCATGATTAAGTATCCATTTGTTGCTCTGCTTCAGGCAAGAGAACAACTTGTACTAGCCCTGATTATAACCTTTGATACTAAGATAAACTGATTGAAAAAAAAGTCCTAACTCTCTTGTCTATAAGATCTAGGCGGCTTCTGACCTTCAGAAGAAGCAGGAGTATGTCCGCATGTCCAATAGTAAGAGATTCTGTTCAGGAAACTCCCCATGCCTGCATTATGTTTTAAAATAGATACATTGAAATTTCCAGTATGCAAATTATGTAGCATTTTCAGTAGTTCAGCATACATGAAATTGTCTTAGATTTTACCTATATTGATCATTCATATGATTAGCTTTGACCAAACTCAAAGAATTAATAATTTTGATTGATTGTAGCTCATTTTAGTAGGAGACATAAAAGCCATTTAGAAAAAACAATAAGCAACATCTTTGTATTCTCAGCATCTTTTCAAAGTTCTGAAATTCATTTCAGACTGCATGTTTGTAAACAATCATTGAGCTACACCACAACATCAGCCCATTGCAAAACATTCATTGTGTATTTTAAAGCCAATCATTATTTCTGCACTGTTTTTAAGAACCATCTGTTCTTCTCAAATGATTTTTTCATTATGTCTATGGAGATTCTCAGTCATCCAGGTCATGGTTGTCCCAAAAGTACTTTTTCAAGAGCCAACTGGACTTTCTGGTTTTTCTTTGAAGACGTTTCGCTTCTCACCCAAGAAGCTTCTTCAAAATCGTATTCAAAGAAAAACCAGAAAATCCAGTTGCCTTTGAAAAGCACTTTTGGGATTTCTGCATGATCTTTTATATGCTGGTTAGTCTGGAGTTCAGAGTGGTCATTCAGCTAATAATTGCTTATTCTAAATTGTCAACATCTGACTGCATAGAATGTCAGTCAATGAGGGGTCCTTCTGTCTCAAACTGGTTATCTGCTAAGTTTACTGATTCAGAGTTTCCAGTGTTTAGTTAATTAACAATAACTTTTCCCCTTTCCATTCTAGAAGAAGCAGAAATTTCTAATTTTTCTTGCCCCCAATAAAAGCAATCTGGGTATTTGTCCTCATGAATTTGTATACAATTGTCTGTTTTTGTCTGGTTTTGTTTGCTTTATTTTAAATAATTTAAAGTATCGTATGAGGTGGTTTGAAGGCAAGTTCAAATTCTAATATAATAGTATTGCTATAATTTTTAAATATCTTTTATTGCTTTTAAAATAATGACAGCAAAAGGAAAAAAGCAAAGCACAAAAATACATTATCAAAAAATACACAAATACTTGTAAAATAAATGAAACAAATGCAGCAAAAAGTATAATGTATAGAATATATATTCTTAGAACAATAAAGTTACAATTCTATATAGAATGATCAAATGCAAACATGTAAGTGTGTGTGTGTGTGTCTGTATGCTTTTCAACCTACTGTATTTTGTATAAATTGCTCCCCTTTTTCCTTGCATTTACAAAAGAGGCACGGTAGCTTTCAGTGGCTTAAAATTGCAAGAAATTGGCACTTTAGATGTAGAAGTTAAAACACTTTTCCATTGTGTAGGTAATGTAGAAACCTCTAATTCTTTATTCTCGATGTCAAAGTGATTATTGATAACAAATATCAAAAGAAACTAATACATTAGTATGTGTTTTAGTTTTAAAAATTTAACCAGTTGTTCTAGTATCCCAGGTGTCTTAGAAACTTGAATGTTGCTGATCGAAACAATGTTGTTAACAGAAGTTGTACTGTAAATATTACCACTGAGCTATATCTGATATTTGTCTATTACTATAATTTATGTTTAATTTCATCCACATCATTAATTGATTAAAAGTCAATATTCCTGCTTCCATTCAATCTTTCCATATCAGCATCTTTCCCCCAATTTTTATTTTCTCCATAAAGTCAATTTTGCATACAAAAAAGGATCAAATTTTTTATTCCATTCCATAGCTTTCTGATGTTTCCAGAATTATTAGAGTTCTATTGCATTAGATCCTAATACTGTCCATGCAATCAAAGGTACTATATACCTTTGTTGAAATATTAACACCAATTGTTGGCTTTTAGTGTTGAACATTTGACAGTAGGTAAGCCTGATTGCGTTCCAAATTTGGGAAACCAAATCCTCTTATTAACTGGTAACAGCATTTTCTGTAAAGATATTCTCAGAATTGAAGAACCAAATTAATATTTACATCAACAGTGGAATAGTAGCATGAAGCAGGGACGTGCAGTCACTGGAGGCAAGGGAGGTGGGGCCTCACCAGTCAAGCGAGGAAAAGGAAATAATTTTTAAAATAATTAAAAAGGCCAGGGTAGTTGCTGCCAGACTCCAAGTCACAGTGACTTTGAGTCTGCTTAGTGTTAACTGTAGGGGGAGGCTAGAGAACTATGGGCCTCCTTTGCATAAGGAATTTTTCGCCTTTTAAGAGTTAAGCAAGGGTTAAAAAGCAAAAAAATTCATATGCAAAGGAGGCACGTGATTCTCCCGCCTCCTGATCTGAGAACAGCGAATCATGCCTTGCAGTTGAGTGATTGCGCAATCTATCAGCAGGAGCCTTGCTTGTAAAACACACTTGTGTTGGAAAAGTTCATGCTCCGAGCAAGTTCAACTCTCCAACGTGCAAGTAAAGTTTCTTTGGTTTTTCCAACCTTTTACTATTATGTCTACGGAGAGGTTCTCAATCATTCAGATCTACACTTTTTCCAAAGGCAAGTGGACTTTGTGGGGTCCCCCCCCCCTTTTCAGACGTTTCTCTTCTCATGCAAGAGGATAGAAGAACCGAAAGCTTCATGGATGAGAAGCGAAACGTTTTCAAAGGTGGGGAAAAATACCCCAAGAAAGTCAACTCGCCTTTTGGAAAAAAAAGCACCTTTGGGACCACTTCTTCTTGGGTTAATGTGCCTGGCGTTTGGGGACTTTAAAAGGATGTGTGTTTCTCTCTTACATTCTTTATATTTCTCTACGTCCTTTGTTCAGTGTATTGGTATTTCCATTGTCTGATAACTGCCAGGACGCTTTTAATGTTTTGTTACAGCCGCCCATTCCAAAATGTGATATTTCACATATTTAAAAGGAATAGTCATGGTAAAGCAAGAGGTTAGTCCACTTTAAGCTCCAAGATGGGGTTTTGCTGTTTTTGAAATGCGTTGCTGTAATCTAGTGGGGCGCATTGTATTTCCCTCCCTGCCCGGGCAAACCATTAAACAGCATTTTGTCCGTGTCAGCTGACAGGGTGCATTGTAAATGGTGATCGACTGCAAATGGATGAACCATTAGGCTGGCGGTTGTTTTTCCCGTTGGGCTTGCTCAAAAACACATGGTGGGTTTTTTGGTTTTTTTGGTTGGCTTGGACTAGCGAGGCGTACTTGGAAGGATGGCTCCTTCTATGCCAGAGGCAATCAGTTTGGGGGAGACTCGAGTTCACATTAAAAAGAATTAGTAATATATCGTTGCTAAGACTGGCCGCCCACAAAGGACCTCCCCAGACTTGTTTTGATGAGTGCGGGGCGACTGACGGTAGTTTGCGCCGGCTGCACCCGCTCAAACTAGCCTCAAACTAGCCTCAGTCGCCCTGTGTTCAGCAAAGCAAGCCCGGGGAGGTCCTTCGTGGGCGGCCAGTCTTAGCCGCTTGTGCCCGGAACTGCAGCTGAAGTGAAGCCCCAAAGCCCCCCTGCCACTGGAATATCTGCTGCCACCTCCTCCTCCTCCTCCAACAGCACTGCTGGATTTGCCGCCCAACGCTGCGGCTGAGGTGAAGCCAGCAAAGGTCCCACCGGCGTCTCCCCCTTCGCTCGGAGCACCTGAGGTGGGCTCCGTGTTACCCCTGCCCCCTCCTCCTCTGCCGTGGTTTTGAGGAGCAATGAGTCCACGGGAGGGAGCGGGAGCAGGAAAAAAGGCCGCAGCGCCGGGCAGCAAATGTGGTGGTGCTGTTGGAGGAGGAGGAAGCAGCAGCAGTTATTCTGGTGGCGGCGGGGGCTCGTCGACATCTTCACTCTGCCCCCCCCCGTGAATAAAGCGAAGTGGAGCAGATCCATGCAGATGATGTCATCGCAACATGGCTGGAGGAGGAATTCTGGGAAGTCCACAAATCTTAAAGCTGTGCCGGGGCTTCAGCGGGGCTTTTGTGCTTGCCTCACCGGCCATGAAGCTCACTGCACGTCACTGGCATGAAGTCTAGAAATAAAGAATGCTATCTGCAGATAAAACCAAAGTGATGCACTACTCTATAAATCTTCTTAGGTTGTCTAATAGCATAAGTCACAATTTCACACAAATAACAAAAAGCAAGGGAGAAAGTGGGCATTTGAGGTTGGTTCCTCTAAAAATATAGGAAAGTAGCAGAAAATATATATTAATTTCAAAGGAAATAAAATCAATTTAATGCAGCAAACCTATACCACTTATATATTTTGTCAAAAGCTTTTAGCAGATTGGTCTTCATTTTTATTCATACCACAGACATAAGGCCAAGTTTCAGGGTTTTCAAGGAAATGCTCAATTTTTTTAATTAGACTTGCCTCCCTTATTGTCTTTCCTATCAATATTCAAGGAGTCATCTGAAATGGAATGGCCTAGCTGATTGAGCAACAAGGGCAGGGAATCTTGCTTTACTACTTTTACTGAGTCATACCATAAGCAGAATACATATTTTACAAGCAACCTGTGCAACTCCTTTCAGCAAGCCCTAACCAGAATACCTTTTGAAATAGCAAATACATTAATCTTCCTCTGCAATCAAATCAAAACTTTGAAACAAGCTTGAAACAAGCCAGTTATGCCATAAAAACCCATAAAAACAGTAATCTTATGCACACAGCTCACACTTTTGCAGCACTTCTTTTAAAATAGTGGCAAAAACATCAGAAATACAAGACAAGTAGTAAAAAGAAGGCAGAATACAATCAAATCTACTGGATCAGCTACCTTGAGAATTTTCAGGCTCTGATCTGAGTACCTACCCATTGATCTTTGTTAGATGCCATATTTTTTTAAAAAAATGTTTTTATTTAAACCTCAGCAAGGAAGGTTAGTCGTCTGCTTACCATGGAGCCTTACCCTGTGGATTCTCTGGTTCTGATAGATTTCTTCTGATGCAGATTATTTTCATCTTTTGGGTTATGGTCCCCACAATTTCCTAACCTTGACTATGCAAGCTGTTGGTTTTGAAGTCCTAAATATATTTTATATCTTTCCTTTTTTGGTTCTTGGAAACTACAGCAACTTCTATAAAATTGCAGAAGTTCTCTAGATTTTGTCTTCTTCTTTGGTCCTAAATATACTAACTGCATGCTGTCAGAAACAAGTTTAAGAATTTTGTTCACAGACTTTCTCACACTCAAGTTTCTTGTTGATAGGGGATTCTACAGGGAATTGTTGTAGGGATTGCTGGAATTTATCAAATACAAGAATAAATCCAAATCAATTGACCTGTAGCCATGCCAAGTGTCTAGTTCACACACTGCAGTAAATTATAATTTGGTTTGTTTGAAGTGAACAAAATTCAACCACAGTGGTTTACAGATCATAATATAGAGCTTAATGCATGATGTAAAAAGACACATTTTATTTATTCCACAAAATAGTTAAACAATCCTTATGAGAATGTCTCCATGACATAGAACTATTTCTGTAAACAGAGGCAGTTGACAGAAGAAAGACTGGCTCACCAAAATGTAGTTTGCCAGGGTTTAGTTTACCACTGGTGTGAATCTAGACCCAGGATGGCAAACCTATGGCACACATGCAACAGGTGGCACGCGGAGCCATTTGTCAGGGCACGCAAGGTGTTGCCGTCAGCTGGCCAGTGCTCATGCACACGCTGGCCAGTTGAATTCAGCCTTTTTTAAAGCCATTTTTTGCCCTCCCCAGGCTCCAGAGGCTTTATAGGAGCCTGGGGAGGGCGAAAAGAGCCTCCCCACTCCTGAGGCCCTCCAGAGGTTTCAGGAGTGCAAAAAAACGCCCCTATGGGCAAACTGGAAGTTCAGGAACAGACTTCTGGTTTGCTTGTAGGGACAGTTTAAGCCCTCCGGGGGCTTCAGAAACCTGAAGCCTCCAGAGGACTAAAAAGGACCCTACGAGCTCTTAGGGTCATTTCTAGTACTCCAGAAGCTTCAGGGAAGCCTCCTGAAGGTCCCTGAAGACTCTGGAGGGCTTAAACTGACCCTACAAGCAAACCGGAAGTGACTTCAGGTTTACTCGTAGGGTCCTTTTTAGTCTTCTGGAGGCTTCAAGGAAGCCTCCTGAAGGTCCCTGAAGCCTCCGGGGGGCAGGGGAGGCTGTTTTCGCTCTCCCCAAGCTCCTATAAAGCCTCTGGAGCCTGGGGGAGGGTGAAAAAAGCATGCAAAAATGGGGGGAACACCTCTCATGCACGCATGCACAATGGGGGGGTCACACATTTCCTTATGGGTGTGGCACACCCACACATAACCCCCCTGTGCTCCCCCCTTATGGTACACAACCCAAAAAAGGTTCACCATCGCTGATCTAGACCAATGGTTCCTGTTGTGTTCTGAGTGTGCGCTGACTAGAGGGTTGAGCGGGAAAGCGCTCGACAGCTGATTGGCTGATCGTTTGACAGCTCCTGTATAAATAGGGAGCTGTCCAAACGAGCAGCGCGCGTTCTTTTCTAAGCCGGTTCTGAAATGTTAGCCTGTACTTAAGGGAATAAACTTGTTAGCCTTTATTTCCTGTCTCTGCCTCAGTCCTTTGGCTACCCACGGGTCTTGGTACACACAACTGGCGACGAGGATGGGATCGCCAAACTGAGGTACGAGAAGCTGAAGTCACTTACAGCTGAAGTCACTCGCTGAGTCACTAGAACCACGCTTAATCCTACCGCGACGAGACGTCGTTGGTTCTGACAGGAATGGCCACGTTAAATTTCGCGCCATTCAACTATGGAGCTGAGACATGGGAGTCATACACGGCTCGATTTGAATGCTTCCTGGTCGCACACGACCTTACCGAGCTGACAGATGAGAGGAAATGTGCGTTTTTCTTGTCCGTGTGTGGCTCAGACGTTTTCCACACAGCCAGGGCTCTGACATCTCCTGAACCTATAAAGGCCGTTCCGTGGCCTGAGCTAATGGCAAAGCTGACGAGCCATTATGCTCCGTCCCCGTCCAAAATAGCCAGCCGGCACACATTTCATCAGCGCAGCCAAGCTGAGGGGGAGTCCGTGAGTGCCTATGTTGCTGCCCTACGATCCGCCGCCCTGCACTGCGAGTTCCGGGACTTGGATGAAGCTCTTCTCGACCGCCTGGTGTGTGGCCTCCGCGACCTCAAGCTACAGAAGAGGCTACTAACGAAATCAGACTTGTCGTTCCAGAAAGCCTTCGACGAAGTTCGGGCATCCGAAATAGCTGCTGCTTCCCTAGCCACCATCGCGAAGGCCCGGGCCGCCAATGCCGCGCAGCCTGCCAATGCCTTTAACACAGTGACCAGTCAGCCAGACTCGGAAAGCGAAGATTCCGATGCTGAAACATATAATGAGGACATCAACCGCCTTGATGAGGCGAACAGAAAGAGCTGGCAACGGCAGAAGGGCAAACCTAAATCTGCATGTAGTGGTTGCGGAGGTAACCACGAAAGAGCTGAGTGCAGATTCAGGCAAGCCTCTGCCAGCGCTGTGGCAGAAAGGGTCACATCGCTCGAGTATGCCGAGCAGCACAGCCCATGTCCTTTTCCGAGTCACAGACCGAGCGGTCGCAGCCATATCGTCCCAGGACAGAGGGCCCCAAGAAAGCAAGAGTGGACTGCCATTCCATTCTCCGTAACTCTCACTATGGCCTCTCGTGCAACCAACTTCAAAGGAAAATTCAACTGATGGTCATGGTTGAAGGGAAGCCCTGCGAGATGGAGCTCGACACCGGTTCCGCAACATCCATAGTGTCGTGGAGCACCATCAAACGCATTGTGCCACAGCTTTCTAAACGCCAGCTGAACGATTGCCATCTCACATTGAGAGACTATCAGGGCAACCTGATTCCAATAATTGGCACCCGCAAGGTCAGAGTGCAGTTCAAGGGGTTTGACGGCCGCCTACCCCTCATCGTAGTCGACGGACGGCTGCCCAGCCTTCTCGGCCTCGACTGGTTCCAGTCCCTGGGTCTACAGATCAGCGGAATCCACCACCTCAGCTCAAATGAACTCGACTGCCTGGTCAACGAGTTCCCCGAAGTCTTTGATGGCAAATTAGGCAAGTACACGGGCACGCCGGTTTCCTTTAACCTCGACCCGTCCGTACAGCCGGTGCGGATGAAGCCTCGCCGGGTGCCCATCACCCTCAAACCAAAAGTAGACGCTGAATTGGACAAACTAGTGGCTCAGGGCGTTTTGGAGCCAGTGGACATGCCAGATGGGAAACACCCATTGTGCTACCCATCAAGCCAGATGGCAGCGTGAGGATTTGCGCTGACTACCGCTGCTCAATCAACCGTGCCTTGCCTTCCCACGCATACCCAGTACCGGTGGTTCAACATCTGCTGCACACCTTGGGCGAGGGGACTGTGTTCGCGAAGCTCGACCTCGCCCAAGCCTATCAACAGCTGGTCGTGGACGATGAAGCAGCTGAAGCACAGACAATTGTCACGCACCGGGGTGCGTTCCGTTGCCGCAGACTGCAGTTTGGGGTCAGCATTGCCCCGGGACTGTTCCAGAGCTTAATGGAGCGGCTGCTCCAAGGACTCCAAGGCGTCGTCGCCTATTTTGACGACGTCCTTGTGTCAGCCACCTCCATGGAGGAACTCATGGCCCGGTTGCGCATGGTTCTCCAAAGATTCCAAAAAGTGGGCCTGAAGGTTAAGAGAGATAAATGCCAAGTTGCGGTATCCCAGATAGAATTCTTAGGGTTCCTTATCGATGGCAGTGGCATCCACCCCACGGCCGCCAAAACCAAAGCCATCGTTGAGGCCCCCGCTCCCAAAAATAGAGCTGAATTACAGGCCTTTTTAGGCCTCCTTAATTTTTACGCTGTCTTCCTGCCCCACAAGGCGACAGTCGCTGAGCCACTGCATCGCCTCCTCGACTCGGGTACCCCTTGGGTGTGGGGCCGCCGGGAGGCATCCGCGTTCTTAGCGGTCAAACACCTACTGATTTCCAACGATGTGTTAGTGCAGTACAGCGAACACTTGCCTCTTGTGCTCGCTTGTGACGCCTCACCCTATGGGGTGGGCGCCGTCCTTTGCCACCAGTTACCCAGCGGAGCAGAGGTGCCAGTTGCCTATTTTTCACGCACGCTCTCTGCCGCTGAACGTAACTATGCCCAAATTGATAAGGAGGCTCTTGCCATTGTGGCTGGGGTGCGCCGGTTCCACCATTACTTGTACGGCCGCCCAATCCAAATTGTCACCGATCACAAGCCTCTGCTCGGGTTGCTCGCTGGAGATCGCCCTGCCCTGCAGGTTCTCTCCCCACGCATGACCCGCTGGTTTGTTTTCCTTGCCTCCTACGAATATCAGCTCAAACACAGACCGGGGAAGCAGATCGCTCACGCCGACGCCCTCAGCCGTTGCCCCCTGCCAGAAGCCTTGGAAGACCCTGCTGCTGCTGCACCTGTCTTCCTCATAGACGACCTCAACCTTCCACTCTCTGCCGCCGACATCGCCCGGGAGTCCGCAAGGGATCAGGTAATTTTCCGGGTGCTAGACTGGGTTAAGCGAGGGTGGCCAAAAGACCCCATTGACACCGCGTACCTGCCCTTTAAGTCATGCCTGGCAGAGCTCTCCGTTCAGCGCGGCTGTTTGCTGTGGGGCCATAGGGTTGTCGTACCTGCCTCACTGAGGACTACTGTCCTGCGGCAGCTACATCACACTCACCCGGGAATTGTCCGGATGAAAGCCTTAGGTAGGAGCTATGTCTGGTGGCCTAAGCTCGACCAAGAGATCGCCGACCATGTCGCCGACTGCCCGCAATGCCAGGGTGCCCAGGCGCTGCCACCAAAAGCTGAGCCACGAACGTGGGAGCCCCCTTCAGCCCCATGGTCCCGCATTCACGTTGATTTTGCAGGCCCTATTCACGGCCGCATGCTCTTTGTCGCTGTGGACGCCTTCTCGAAATGGGTCGAGGTCATCCACATGTCCTCCACCACTGCAGACGCGCTAATCGTGACCCTGCGCCGCTTATTTGCCACCCACGGACTGCCCGATGTGTTGGTGTCCGACAATGGACCTCAACTGACAGCCACCAAGTTTGAAGCTTTCCTTGCTTCACAGGGCATCCGACATGCCCTCACCTCCCCATTCCATCCTGCTAGCAATGGCTTGGCGGAGTGCGCTGTTCGCTCCGTCAAAGAGGCTCTTTCCAAACTAGACCACCTTCCCTGGCAGGAGCGTATTGACGCCTTCTTGTTAGCCCAACATACTACTCCCTCGCCAGAGACAAACACTAGCCCAGCCGAGCGCCTCATGGGACGACGGTTGAGGACAACCTTAGACCGTTTGCACCCCACTTATTCCGTGCCCACCCCATTGGATTCCCGGGGAGGGTCCCGTTCCTTCGTCCAGGGGGAGGCAGTGTATGCCCGGAATTATGTAGGACATCCCTTGTGGCTGCCGGGCATAATAATTGACCAAACTGGGCCCTGCTCCTACAGGGTCAGGCTCCTCGACGGCAGAGTCTGGAAACGCCACTGCGACCAGTTGCGGAGCAGGCACCAATCTCCCACCAGTCAGCAGCAGTCAACCGACCTGCCAACACCGACGGACACGACGACCGACGCCGGGCGCGGAAACGAAGAGGCCAGCAGGGAACAAGCAGCCACAGTCCCAACCCGAAGCGGCGACTTACTTGGTGGGCCAGCACCATCCTGTGTTCTCCGGCGGCCCAGGTGATCGCCGTCCTCCGATGCAGAGTCCTTGGTCGAACAGCCAGAACCTCCAAGCGAAGCAGAAGGGCCTAGGGCATCAGGCCGCATCAGGCGGCGTCCAGCTTACTTACAGGACTACGCCTGCGCGAATGTAAGGGGGGAGGAGTGTTGTGTTCTGAGCGTGCGCTGACTAGAGGGTTGAGCGGGAAAGCGCTCGACAGCTGATTGGCTGATCGTTTGAGAGCTCCTGTATAAATAGGGAGCTGTCCAAACGAGCAGCGCGCGTTCTTTTCTAAGCCGGTTCTGAAATGTTAGCCTGTACTTAAGGGAATAAACTCGTTAGCCTTTATTTCCTGTCTCTGCCTCAGTCCTTTGGCTACCCACGGGTCTTGGTACACACCAGT
The DNA here is from genome assembly GCF_051295495.1 of Thamnophis sirtalis. Lineage (NCBI taxonomy): Eukaryota > Metazoa > Chordata > Lepidosauria > Squamata > Natricidae > Thamnophis > Thamnophis sirtalis. The sequence goes on from NW_028261387.1 coordinate 56,971,443, forward strand.
TCCTAATGTGGGACCCAGGCCCCACAGGGGGGGAATTTAATTTTTAATAGGGAGAATTTGAACCTTGTCTAAACCAAGTTAATGGCCTTTTAGGCTTCCTCCACATGAGCAAAGTTCAGTTTTTGAGTAAACTAAGAATTATATGTCACGGGGGGGGGGGGTCAGGATTTTAGAGGTGCTTAGGTGGAGCATGGGCAAAAAAAGGTTGGGAACCACTGATCTAGACACAGTGGATTTATGGATCATTCAAACAGGCATGGAGCCCGTGGTGATGGAGAACGTAATTACATATAGATTTATTGAAAGACAAATCCCTACCAAGTATAGTTCTGGAAATATCTCTCTTACCATATTGATTTTCCCTCTAGAAGACCTTTTATCCTCTAGAAGATACAAGAGATACAAGAAGCTACAAAAAGCTACAAAACCTCTTGGTGAGGTTTTAATACAGGATGCTTAGCTAATAACACGAAAGGAACATATACTTAGGGGAAAATGAACATATAATTTGGGGAATATTTATTATAGCTAGACTTCGAGGTGAGGCCACTTGAATACTTTGAACTTCCAGAAAAACAGATTTCTTGAGCAGAACATAAGTAGGATTCTATACCAAGAGGTTAATGGGAAATAAAGCTCAAGAGTAATATGCAAGTCTTCTATGAGTTGAGAAAAAAACAAAAATTATCTTATTAGGCAAACAAGATGGCAAAATTTTTGCTTGTAAATTATATGGGCACAAGAATCTTTAACTGCAATTGAACAGGAATCAGTTTGTGATATGCTTCATGAACAGTACATATTTTAGACTGTATCAATATGATCTCCCAAACCATGGAAAATAATTGTTTCACTCTGAATATTGGCCAGAATAAAATATTTTTAAAAAATTAAAAACAAATATTGTATGTGTTTAAAGAAACATTTTCCGTTTCCTGAAGAATCAACAAAAATACCTGAAGATGTATGAAGAAAGCCTTCACCTATGCTCTATTATACTAGGATTCATGCTATGGAATAATGACCTTAACATTTTTTTTTCCAGGTTTAAGTGGGAGTACTTCACTTAGCTGCAGAGATATCCTCTGGCTGCACAAGGTCCATAGTTCCTCTTTGAAATAAAGAATGAATATCCCTGATACATAGGGCAAATTGCAGTAAAGTACTATATTCAGCAAAGCTACGTAACTATCTGCCTCCTTGTGGTACAACAGTAGAAACAGTAGACCATGTAGCAGAATGAATATTAGCACCCCACCAAAGTGTTGTTGTTTGATCTTATATTTCATGAGAATAAAGTAGCATTTGGATCTTGATCATTTGCAATGCAAACTTAATCAGTTTTAACCATGGGTTGTGGTTAAGTGACAAAATTTATGTGCAATTTGAAAAGTAATATAGGTTCTGAAAAATGTGACATGACTATTTTTCACACTTATGAACTTGGAGCATCCTCATGGTCACGTAATTTGCATTTGGATGCTAAACAAGTGACTCATATTTATGACAGTTGAAGTGATCATGTTTTGTGACCTTCTGACAAGCAAAGTCAATGGGGAAACCATATTCGCTTAACAGCCGTGTTACAGAGTCATGTACTTAACAAACATGTAACAAAAGTTGTAAAATGGGGCAAAACTCATTTAACAAATTTCTCATTGGGCTCAATAGTGGTGGTAGGTTGAGGACTGCCTGTAGTCCCCAATTTTATTAAAACCTGCAGACATAAAAAGGACAAGATTCAAACAAAAGTCACAAATTTAAAAATGAAGTCTATTTTAAAAACTGCCTTCAATTTGAGTATGGTTGTTATGCTTTTCAGATTTCACAAGTCATGGGACAGTACTCAATGGTTAAGAACATAAAATAGCGATGTTTCTCCACCTTCCCCAGAAGTTCTCCTAGCATTTCATTACAAAACCATTATGTGCCACATCAATATGCTTATAATTTTTTATTCCAGAATGAAATTAGGGTTGAATATAGTGAATAAAATAAAAGCATACATGCTTAGAAATCAATGGTGGACAACCCCAACAACACATTTTACAACAAACTTGTTTCTATGTCTTTCCCAAAAATGTGGAAGCTCATACTGAAGACAGGAGTTTGCGAGATTTCAGACTTTTTATACTCAAGAAATCCTGGAATGTTTGATAACTTCAGAATAGATTCCCTTTTCCATTCATATGCACATCTATCTGGATCTGTTATACAATCTAAATTAAAGCCATTAGATTCAAAGTGACTCCCTCCTCCCTCCATGCATACCTAAATGCTGAGCCAATAGGAGAATTCATAATGTAAACATATTCAAAGTCTTCTTGCCAAGGAGCAAACAAGGGAATCTGCAGAACAGTGTCTAGGATGCCCTGTAATTCCCAGAATTCTTAGCCAGCATATCCTATGGGAAGAGCAATCCCAATGTCTTTTGAGAAAGCCCATTTTGGAAGGCTTTTCTAATGAGTATTGTAAGACAATTTAAAGGCAAACTGCACTTTAAGAGGCATAGAACTTACAATACCATTTTTGTTATATTACTTATCAAAGACAGGGGGGGGAGGGGAGTAGGGTGAAATAGTAAGTATCTGCTAAAAACCCCTAAATACAGTAGCTTTTTTATCTTTAGGAAAAGATGTGGACTTTAAAAAGGAAACTTGGAAGGCTGAGTCAAGTCCAACAAGATACGCTATGCAAAACATTTTTCCCAACTATTGTCTCCGGCCTTTTTTAAACAGCACATCCTAAATTTAAGTTAAAAATTATTTTGCAGACATCTTGCTATTGTTACAAGTGAGGTTTTGTCTGCAATGTATGTTAGAGAACCGTGGAAAGAGTTGCTGTTCAAGAAACAGAAATCCCAAAAAACTATTGGATTTTATTACTGCACAGTTGAATGTATTAAGAAATTCTGTATTAGGAAATTGGAAAGATTTTTTTACTTCACACTAGAAGATTCCCCAACTGCAATATGTCAAATTGAAGCATTCAGCCTCACAACTAAACTGATGTATATGCCCAGAATATATTAAATTATAAATTCCGCCAAAATCTGGCAGGCAAATCCAGGAAGGCCTGTAAGATTTATTCCACAGTAAAAAATACACAAAAGAAAAATACGCATTTGCAACATTTTTGAGGTTGTATAAAGTATTGCCAACAAAAATTGAATGAAACCAATTCTTTTGTATTATTGTCCAAATCACTAGAAAACTTCAGGTTCTTGAAGAATGTGACTGGCTGTAATAAGCAGCTGGAAGGCATCTCCCATTCATTTAACTTGAAATTGTTATCAGACCACTCTTTACTGCATGGAACATTATTTAGCCCCATTACTTCTCCTCACAAAAAGAGCCATTCCAGAGGAAAGGAGCCCGGAAGTACAAATTATGCAGTGATAATATCATTTTTTCCAGAACGGTGGTTATTCTGCACTGGGATTGTGTGATGTAGAACTTGATGGTCCCATCCAACTGTTGTCAACAAGTTTTTATTCAAGGGAGACCATGATAAGCCTGTTACAAAATCTCGATGAGACCGATTCCTAAAACTGGGAAAGATAGGAGACATTTCTGCTGTTAGTTTAGAAATCCACAGGTGAATTCATAAATAAATAATTAATACCAGACTACCTGCAAATTGCTAGGAGAAAAATATGAATTGCTAAAATGAGGAAGAACTAATGTTTGTAAGCACTCCACATGGGGTTATCTGTAAACATTGACTATGTTCCTTCAAAAATAAGCCAATTAGCAAAAACTGCTTTGCTCTGTTCAAAGGGCCATTCTCCACATAGCAAAAGGTAGGACATTATTATTTGCCTCATACGCAGGAGAAACAAACAAATGAAAGAGCTTCTGGGGGCAAAAAAGGTTCCTCCTCACTAAAGTCCCACCCATTTTTTCCAAAATATTCAGCCACTAGAGTGACATCAACCCAGCTTTCAGTCTGCATTTAATTTCCCAATTTTAGATAAACCCTTATTAGTGAAAGCTAAAGGAATCCGCTATTGATTTATTTAAAATATTTATAGCCCACACATTATCTATTGCACAGAGTAGGCCTCCTCCGAATTCCATCCGCCAGTCAGTGCCGACTGGCGACTACGCGGAGGAGAGCCTTCTCAGTTGCAGCTCCGACATTATGGAACCACCTCCCCGTGGAGATCCGTACCCTCACCACAGTCCAGGCCTTCCGCACAGCCCTCAAGATCTGGCTATCCCGTCAGGCCTGGGGATAGGATTACTCTCACCCCGCCCGAATGTTGAGTGAATGTTGTGTTTTTATGGATAATTTTCTTTTATTCACGATTTTTTTTCTTTTAAGTCTTGTCTTGCACTCCCTTCCCCTCATTGTTGTAAGCCGCCCTGAGTCCCCTCAGGGAAAAGGGCGGCATATAAATCCTCAATAAAATCCTAAAAAAATCCTAAATCCTATTGGGATCTTCAGATGGTGGAGATAATGTTGCTGTTCCACTATTTGAAGATCCTACTGAACAATGGGTGGGCTATAAATATTTCAAATAATATAATGGTTCCAGAAAAGGGAATATTCAACCATTTCTGAAGCATCAATGTAAGCAAGTTTCTAATTTTCTCTTCTTGTCTAGAACAGAGGTGGTATCTATTCTGAACAGAGTCTACAGGCATACTACCTCCCTACAATGCAGCGTCCAATTTCCTACTGAGGAAAATGCACTGTGTGGAATTCTTCATTTTACTGTATTATCCTACGTGCAAGCTGCTTTCATTGTGCAAGGATCTGGATAAATAAACCCTGGATAAACTATGTTCTACTCTTGCATGGCTCCATTCATCTGGTAGACCAATTATGAGACTCAGGTGATTTGCCTTTGGCCATAAGATCCACCAGGATAAAAATGGGCATGCTTTGTTCTGATCATCACTTTAACCAGAGGGGGCAATTTGAGTCTGAACTGTGGCACACAATTATTTTTATATAAATATATGCAACTTTTAACCAAGATGGCAATCATATCACTGAGAGCCTAAGTGACTATATGGCACAGAAACTTAGAGAATTGCAAGAGAGAAGTGGATTGAACTCTTTTGTAACTCACATTTCTGAAAAACTGGAATCAAGAACAACGACAGAACAATCTTCACTGATAGAAGCCAGCTGAGATGAACTAGAAGAAAAAGCTTCTATTAACACATACAATATTTTTTCTGTTACTTTAAATGTGACAAACAAATATGAGAGCTTATTAATGACATATAAATAAACATGTCATAGCAAAGAAAACCTTATAATCTGTATGTTAAAACTGGAGAAGAAACAGAAATAATTATCAGATTAATGCATGTGAGCAGACACAGAGATGTACTTATGACTGATATAGGATGGACTAAGGGATAAAGCAAACAAAGTCATCCAAGAGGAGAGGTATAAAAGAGATTGCCTGAAGTGAAAAAAATACACTATATATTTAGTGAGTTCCAGAGAGAATGAATGTATTAGCTTTACATACAAGAATCTTTTTTTGTAACAACACAACACAAGATGAGCAAAGATAAAGTAGCTTTTGTAGTTTAAAACTGAAATTAAAAGATTAACAATATCTTAGTAAAAGCCAAATCTGGTTAGGTAAAATCATGTTGTATTTTAATTTTAGCCAAGCGTACCAATCAAGTCCTTTTTTGTTACAAAATAGCATCAACTGAAAATAAAGATACCAAATCAAATTTATAGAAAAAGAAATTATTGCGCAGAATCTAGAAGTATTTGTAACTTTTTAGCTTTCATTGTTTCAAAGGAAAATCTAAAGTTGAAGGACAAATTTCTATAAGACGACTGTAAACTTGAAAAAGACTTTCGGTAGCGATTTCCCCTTCTGTTGATTACTGAAGCAAAATAATCTTCCAGGTCCCAAGTGATGACAACCTATAGCCAAAGCCATATACTTCTGAATTATATAGATATTTGTAAATTGAAATGGCCATGGGAAAATTCTTCTGGAGGTAGTAATTTTAGAAAACATCAGGGAAGAAGCAGCTTTTATCATCTTTGGCATCTTTGGCAACTATTTTTACATCCAGTGGAAGAGAAAAAGCTGTAACGCTTTTATAGTGTTTGTAATTGCAAGGCAGGATTAGTAGGCCTTTTATATATCATGCTGCTGTTTGTACAGTTTTTAGAAAGCTTTTCTTTGTGTACATGTAATCATTAAGAGACTGAATCAGTACGCTGCAGTATGAAGGCCTGTTCATAAAGATTATAGATTATAAATCAATTTGATCCAATATAGGTTGATAAACATTTTTTACTTATTTAATTGATTTGTAAAATTTCTTGGCTACCCATCTTACCACAGGATAATTCTGGGTGGTTTACAATCTTAAAAGCGATAAAAACTATATAGGGACATATATTCACTGAGACACCTTCCATGACTAGAACCCAACTCTCCACATTCCCAGGCCAGCCCCTTAGCAATTACCTAACATTGGCTCTCATACGATTATGAGATAATGTACACATATACATGAATGAGTTGACTTCCAAGAGTGAATGGCACATACATTTGTACATAAAAACTACATACAGTTTTTTCTTTTGACACTGCAGTCCTACCTGTGTGCAGAAAAAGCAAATCCTGTGATACTACGGGAATGCACAGTTGAACTGATGATGGTATCTGGCTTCTTTGTATCTATAAGTGCAATCATCCCACTTTCGTCACCTTTGAAATAACAATGGAGAACAAACAGCTGGAGTTAAATGGGTATTTAGTATGTAAAAAGGATTTTAAAAAAAATATTCCTTACCCAAAACAAAAGTGTCATTTTGATGTGGATGCCACGCCAGTGAGGTAGCAAGATTACAAGAGGCATTGCAGGCTGAATATATGTAATGGCAGAAAAAAATATAATTAGGTTCACAAGCCTATATCAGAGAAGACAATTGATTACTAGCTAATATTCAAAAGAAAACACACACAAGTAGACATTTCCTCCTTTAAACACACTTAGTTAGCTTATTTCTAAAAAAAAAGTAGTTTAAGACTTTACTCATCTATCTAAAAATACATGATTTTTAACTATAACAAAAATACATTGAGAGAAGTTTTACATATTTATTTATTTCTTGCATTAATATTCTGCTTTTTCTTGGGATCTAAGGATAGAATTAGAATTGTGAATTCCCCAAATTTTATTCCCAAAGCCAGCGTGGAAGGTTGGTTAGCTTGAGAATGCTTCACTGACCATAAGTAAGTGTTGTGGCCCAGCAGGAGCCGTTAGAGCTGCAAACCCTTTGGGACGAACTCCCCGTGGAGATTCGAACCCTCACCACCCTCCAGGCCTTCCGCAAAGCCGTTAAAACCTGGCTGTTCCGACAGGCCTGGGGCTAAAGAGCTGTTGCCCCCGTCTTGAATGGTATGACTGTTGTGTGTTTTTAAATTATGTATTGTTATGTATCGTTTTTATTTTTTATTTTTTGTCTGTACCCCCCCTTCCCTGATTTGATTTGTTAGCCGCCCTGAGTCCCCTTCGGGGGAAAAGGGCGGCATATAAATATAATAAATGAAATGAAATGAAACAGACTTCAACAGCAAGGGGCCCTATGAGTCGACTCTGGAAGATGTGGAGGACCCTGGACAGGGTTCAGACTCCGAGCAGGGACCAGAGGCTGGTTGGCCACCATGAGGCGCCTGAGACATGGAGCAGCAGTGAAAGCCAAAGGGAATTGGTCCCTGATGTCAGGCCCTGGAGCAGTGGGAGGAGCTAAGGGAGTTAGTCCCGGACACCAGGGAAAGGCGGGCAGATAAGCGCCGACAGCAACTACGCAGATACAGAAGATAATTGGACCCAGGTGGTTGAAATTAGGCTCCTCCCAAGAGTGTATATAAGGAGAGACTTTGGGAGGACGCTGTTTGCAGGATTCAACTATTATACTAAAGCTGGAGAAGCTCTGGTGTGTATTTCTTATCTGTGGAAGTCTGGGTTGCTGCTAAAGTCTTGTCGGTGTGTTAATTTACTGTGAATAAATTGTCTAGCAGTAATCTTTGTGTCGGCGTGCTTCACCGTATGGAGTGGGGTCAGAACAAGTAACCATTCAAATTTAAGAGGAAATGTGAATCAATCCTATATTTTATGCTACACTATTTCAATTTTATATCTTTTGATTTTCCTTTTAGAAGGCTAACATCTAAGAAAACAGGGTTATAAAGGAGGGGGGGAACACTTAAATCTACTGCTCAGAAGTAATTTGAGCACTTAATTAGATTACTTGTTACAATACTTCTGGATCCTGCATGCATTTCTACAATAAGGACAATTTAACATAAATATTTTTAGAATTCATAATTGGATTTCCTTCTTGATTCAAGTGACTCCATCTGCTGCAAATAACTAAGTACTGGGATGTGAGCTGGCTTTTAGGTATACTGGTAAACGACTACAGTCTTGAACTACCTCCATCTGATTACATCATGCTCAGTGAGCCCCTTTGACCAAATCCCACCTCAAATCCATTCTTCTTTTTTTACTTACTTGGAATAATGTTATATTTCTGCATTCCACATCCAATAATTTAAACCAGGCTTTAACTCGAAGTGAGAGTGCAAACCATAACTTAGTGATCATTAATACCCACTTTGTGTATCTATAAAACTGCTCTAATGACTGGATTAAAGCATTCCTACTATGAACTATATTTTGTGATTATAATTTTTACACAGCACAGTGATTCAATCAATGTTAAGAATGTGTGCTTAGAAAAATTCATTTCATGGGAACAATCGCGTTTCTCCCTAACCTTTATCAGAAAGATCTTTAACAGCTCCTGCTGGAAACTATAGTTCACTGATATTTGAAAGTTACAGGCTGCAGTCACTTGATCCCTTGGGCTGTTCTCCTGAAATTTATCATCCTCCACCCCCAGACTGAAAGGAGGTTGACCCTAAACAGGCAAAATCTTACATGTCTCCATTCCCTGCCAAAAAGGCCATAATGCAGACTAGGCATTATGCTAGGCACAGACTAGCTTTGGAATCAAAGACTTAAAACTTTTCCAACTTTTTGCCACCTCCAACTGTCAAAAAAAATAAACACTAATGTTTCTTTAGGCCTTCTTCTGATGGCAATGGATGAAATACTCTATCCACCTCCACCCAGAAGTGGGTGCGCAGGAGTACATGAGAGTATGTATATAAAAAATGGTATTTTAGGACTTTCCAACTGGCTACTGAATAACCCACTCAAAGGTTATGTTGGAGGAGAAAGAACCAACATTTTTTTCTACTTAAAGGAGAAACATTTCCAAAACTATCAAGCATAAGACATACCAATTCGAGATGCTGGCTTTGGAGATCTTGTATCCCACAGTAAAACCCTGCTGTCCTAAAGAAGTACAAAATTAATAAAACAGAATTAAAAGTGAAATTGTCAACCAAAATATACACTTCAGCATTCCAATTTTGCCACATTTTCCCCATTTCTTTGCAATACTGTACTATTATACTTTCATCCCTTTGATGATTTCTAACATTCCATTCACTTTTGCCTTAAGAATACAGAGGTTAAGTCTGAACTTATATCTACGGTAATTCAGAAATAGAAAGTGGAGTTTACCTCAGCGCAGGACAGGAACATTGTATCCTTTCCAGGGCAGGAGGCTACACAGGCCACTTGACCAGAATGAGCTAGTCCAAACCAAAACAAAAATTATCATATCCCATTCATACAGATTTGCTTATGATTTAAATCAAAGATACTCCAGAAAACATCATTGGATTCACACAAGACAAAAACCTTTCTACACAAATTCAGTTCAAAACCATTAGTGCTGCTCAGAAGGTAGAAATAATAACATTATATGTATGTGTGTGTGCTACAAACAAAAGTTCAAACTCCATTAGTTATGAAGTTCAACAGATAACCATTACTCAGCCCAATCTACTCCTTAAATGTATGAAGCCACAACGGAATGAATGTGTCTGTGCATATGTGTCTATGCATATAATAAATAAATACATAATGGGAATAAATAGCCATAAACAGGATTATTTAAGGAATGAGAATACTTCCAATTGAGACATAAAACCATAAAGCTCCTAGAGATGAGAAAATACATTTAGATCCACATTTCCTAAAACATTGCATTCAGTTTAAAGAAGGCATACTAAAAAGTTTTAAAATACATATAAAAGGTTTTAAAAGTCTATATAATTTTAAATTTTTAAAGTTTGTTTTTTTAAAGCTTTATGTCAAGCATTGAATCTTTAGGCCTGCCACATTTAGTCTATGGAAAACTGGGGGGTGGGGGGAGTTGTATGGAGCTGGGGAAGATATATAGTCATAACAACAGTCCTTTCTCCGAAAATCAAAGACATTCTGCCAGGCACCTGGTGTGACTGGCAGGCATCTCCAGTTGGGATGGTGCGTTGATTGGACCATATGAAGGACATGTGGGTGCTGATTAGGTGCTTGGACTTTCTTTCTAATTTTCCCAGATGTGCCAATATGACATCTCTAATAAAAAAAAATTGATATCAAGTTATTTTGCAGTAAATTTTAAATATGGTACCTGAACAATTCAAAAATTTCATATAACTTTCTGTCTCCAATCCATGCTGGACAGAACTTGAAACATGGCTCAGACAAACGAAAAGTAGCAACTACATGACTAATTCTTTCAAACTCCCTGTAAAATGGAGCAAATCAGTCCTGTCCAGCATAAATGGCATAGTTTTCATCCCACTGAGATGATTTCCGCTAAAAAAATTAGGTGAATAAGACCAATGGAAAAACAGTAAACCTTTCATAACAAAAATTGATTTTTGAAAACTACTGGGTGTCTGAAAGCACATCGATCTTCTGTCAAAGTATGTACAAAGTATGACAAAACTCAGATGCACTGACTACAAATAGAGAAAAGAAAGTAACTGGACACCACCAGTGTGTTGAAGGTAGACATTTTGATTAAACTCTGCTCATTCATGAAGTTTATTAGATCAGATTGCGATAACTGTCCTCAAACCTCCCATATGAAGATACACTGTGACAAAGGTGAATCGCTTGCAATTTACTTGGGAAGAAAGACAGGATGAAATAATTGAGTAAAGAAATGTTTGGCAAGCTTGGCTCTTACCTCTATATGTGCTGAGTACTGTTTGTTGAGGGATATCCCAGATCTTCACACTAGACATAAAATTCAGATCAGGTTCATGATTCAAAAACACAGATGTTTTTATATAAAGCAGAAAAACAACAGCACAAGAGTCACCTGAAATCTTTGCTGCCACTGATGGCCTGTGTGTTGTTGGAAACAACACTCACAGTTGTCACAATGTCATCATGCTCGTATTTACAGAATTTGTTCACTATCAAAGTCTCATTCTCATCCAGCTCCCAAAATTCCAGAGCACCTGAGGAATAGGGGAGAAGAAAGTCAAATTCATATACTGCAGCTTGCATTATTTGACTGTCTTACTCCAAAAACTTTAGTTTGTATATAACTTGGCAGCTAGGCTTGTCCTAGTAAGAATGTAAAGAGTCCATATTACACCTGGGCTTAAAGCACTCCAGTTGACAATTTTAAGGCCCTTCAAGACTTAGATCCAGTCTATCTGACAAAACACTTTGTTTCATACGAACATCCATGCTTTTATAGATTGTCTACCTTCGTGTGGCTAAAGTTGCTAAGAGTTTGTCTGATTTGGAACCAAGCCTTCTCTTTTACAGTCTCAGTTCTTTAGACCACATTCCCTATAGAGTTGGGTTTAATATTTCCATTAGTCTTTTAAAAAACCCATTAAAACGCATATGTTTCTGTCAACCTTTAAAAGTTGATTTTCAAGTTATTTTAAAATGTTTAAGTTTGCTATGTTCAATATTTCTAATGTTTGCATTTAAAACAATATTCAATTGTTAAGTCCCTGAAAGATTTCAGTACTGAGCAGTGTGTTGAAATTAAATCGTAACCAAGTTGCTCAGCTGTGATATGTGGTATTTTGATTTGTTCCATCAAATGTTCATTGAAATATGGGATACCCTAAACTACAATAAAATGCAGCTTCATTACAAAAAGGAAGAGAAATTACTCAAGCACTCACAAGATCCTTCAATAATTTTTACATCACTCATTGTTTGGCTAAATCACACATATGGAATAGATAAGGCAGAGAGAAATAGACACTTTTATTTTGTCACCGGCTTTAAAAAAGAATTAAAGCAAAATCCCAAATTTGCATTTTGTATCCAAACTCCATTGTCCAGTTTCTCCAGAATATTCTGATTTTCTATATGATCATTCTGTTATTTTCTGGAAGTGATTCTTCCAATATTGGAAGTAGTTTTCAGCAATCTTGAATCACTATGTTCTAGGAAATTTCATTCTATCTTTGACACTATCTTTAAACTCTAACAAGTTTTAGGAGGCAAATATCTTTTGACATTCACCTGAATCTGATGCTACCAAAATTCCTTTGTCTGCTACCCACTTCAGATCTGCTATTCCTGCTTCGGTTTGAACACCCGCAGAGCAAAAGCCTTCATTAGGAGCTCTTGATGTATCTTTGAATACCCAAATGGAACCAACCCAGCAACGTCCACTCAAACTGGATGCCCCCAGGAGAAGAGAACCATCTGAAAAGCAAAATTAAAACAGATTAGTGTAATAAAATATTTTAATATATAATGAATAAAGCATACAAAGATTTGAGTTTTGCATTTTACCCAGGACCTTTGTTCTTCAACAGAGGACTGTTCCAATAAAGAAAATATAGTTTTGTCTTGAATGATGTTCTTAATTCTTAGTCCCGTTTTGGATTCTTCTCGTAGAGAGAGAGAGAGAAGTACAGGCTTTTTTTTTTGCATATACTTTCAATTTACCAAAAAGAGTAAAATGAGTATATGTTTAAAGTATAAAAATATGAAGCAGCTAATGGTATGCTGAGGACAAAGATATATTTCATGACAGCACTAAAAATATCTGAGTAATAGAAGGGAGTTCATTCAAAGATGATCTAGCTGTTTGCCAAGGTGAACATTTAGACTCAGAGTTCACCAAACTGTTATTTAAGATTTTTTTTATAACTTAAAAAAGATCAGAGGATTGTTCAACTCAGGTAAGGTTTGAATCTGATTTTTAAATGACAAACGTTTATCCATCTTTAAATTATGATAAAATTGTATAAGAGGTGCCTTTCAATCAACATTCACATGGATGTGTGTGTGTCTGTGAACCTTCACATATGGAGAAAAGCTGTCTTTCCCGAGTGGTGTCCAGGTTTACAAATAATGCATTACACATGAATACTTTAATACACAACTATAGAAGCAGACCAAAGCACAGTGATTGGTACCAGCAGTTTATATTCCTAAAAGTGATTGATAACCTCAAAGAACTTTCAATAGCCAGGTGATGTCTATATTTACTATATTCAAAAATGAAACCGACAGTTTAAAATGTTATTTGGGAATCACACTTTAAAATCGACTGATTTAGATTAGAGCACCCTTGCCTACATCAGACTAGGATATCTGCAACTGCTACTGTCAATCCTCATCACTTGCTATGAAAGATGGGGATTGTAGGCAAGGATAGCTGGAGTTTGAAGTGCGGGAAGACTGATCCTACAGTAAGAGTTTTATACTCTATAGTGCAGAGGTCTTCAAACTTGGCAACTTTAAAACTTGTGGACTTCAACTCCCAGAAGTCCACAAGTCTTAAAGTTGCCAAGTTTGGGGACCCCTGCTGTAGTGATTCAGAACATCGCAGGATAATTGTTAAGTTTCTGCCATTTTTTTAAAAAAAAACCGAATAGAAATTATAAACACATCAAAAGGCGGCAGATTTAAATTGCGTATAATGAGTACTATATAAAATATATCAACAGAATGAAACTCGGCTCACATGGCAGAAATGGCCAATTTAAGAGAGGCTCCAGCTAACAGCGGAGTTCAGGAGAAAGATAACGTGGGCAGGGCACCCACAAGGCATACATCCTTGGATCCCCAGCCACGAGAACCCCGTAAAAGATCGCAAGATCTCTGAAATGCAGGCTGCAGGCTTCCGCAGCTTGCTGCCTTTCAGACGTTCGGGGCTACACCTGTCATTATTCCCTGGCAGCGATGGTGATGAGTTGTAACAAAGGGCGCCTGGGGACATCAACGTGGTAAACACTCAAGGGGTACCTGTTCGGTAATGGGCCCCGTCCAGGTGGCGCTCCATGCAGGCGGGAGCATTGGGCGGAATATTCCACTCGGGTCCGGCTTCTGTCTCCACTGCATGGCCGGGACTCGCCTTGGCTTCTTCCATAGATGCAGCAGTGAAATGCTGTCCAACAAACTCCAAGAACGCCCACGTGTTCCAAAAAAGACACTCTTACCGCTCCGATAGTACTCTCCCTTATCTCGCGAGAGCTTCCAAAATACCCTCAAGGCGGAATTCAAGAGTGCGCCTGCTTTTCTCGCGATATTTTCCTAGACCGTATAATCGAATTATATAGAGCTAGAACCAAGTGTTTCTAAATCTTAGCCATTTAAACCGTACGAACTTCAACTCCCAGAATTCCGCAGCCAGCATCTCGCGAGAACTTCCAAGATTCCCTTCCAGGGAAGGAGTCAAGGCAGTAAAAGATTTTCTTGCGAGATTTTCCGAGACTACAGAATCAAACTCTATAGAACAGAATAGGAACCAATAGAGGAATCAATGTTTCTCAACTTCAATAACTTAAGTTGTGTGGACAAACTCCCAGAATTTTCCGGTTAGAGAAAATTCCCCATAGTGGCTAGGGAATTCTGAGAGTTAAAGTTCACTCTTAAATTGCTGAGATTCAGAAACACTGAAATAGAAGACACTTAACTAACAAGACAATTTACATTATGGAGCTTAACTTTTTCTCAGTGTAGGAATTTAAATTAAAGTACAGATGGCTACCATGCCTGCACTTGAACTTATCACGGAGAATGCTATTAAAATAAGTCATATTTTAATATTGCTATAGACTTGGCCCTTTTCTTATATAAATGCATGGCTTTATAGCTATACTTTGGAATGATGGAGAACAGGACTATAGCTATTATGAATCTTGATGTCAAAATGATCAAAGATGTCATATCACAGTGCTGTTTTTGTAGCTGTATACTACTACTGTATTATACAAATATGCAATCAACTACTATTCCAAGATACTTTTCATTAGAACTTTTGCCAGGCCAGGGGTCCCCCACTACAAAATCTAAGGGAAAGTGTTAAACTGCATTCTGTCTGTAGTATTCATCTCCAATCAATCGATGTAATTTGAACTGATATTTATCAGGTATGATTGTTGTAAGACTTCGGAAAATGGATTAAATGGCTGTAATCATGTTGAATTCTGGAATCCTATTATATGGTTCTAAACAGCTGTATCTTGAGACTTCCTAGTACATTACCAAGTGTTCATAAATAAATTTTCACTTTCAGCTGTGCAATGCATGCACAACAGCAGAGGGGGGTGTTTTTATTTTACATAATTGCTCATTTATTTTAGTTTCATTGTAACAATTTTGGAGATTCGTTTTAGAGGTGAAAAATGATATAGACATGTTGAATGAATGAATGAATGAATGAATGAATGAATGAATGAATGAATGAATGAATGAATGAATAGCGGCATTGCCTTGCCTTGAAGTAATCTCAGCCACAGCCTGGAAAAATGAGACCAATGATACATTTAAATTGTGGGGTGATACGAACCACTGCCAGTTTACCAATTGTTTAAAAGGGTCTTATCAGATTTCCCCACAAACTCAAGCTTGAAAAAGAGCATATTTCAGCATCAAAGAAACACAGTCCTGCATTCACCAATAGATATATATCCCTGTCGAATTTTTTTTAAAGCTCCGCGGGTATTACCCCCACCCGCCTAGCTTTTAAACTACTCTCCGTTGCCTTGTCGTAGCTCTATGGTGATAGCCCTTGAGTCGGAGGCGGCGCTAAGAGGACACAGCGCGAGTCCGGTTTTCTCGCGAGATTCTGGTGACGGAGGCGGCCATTTTAGTGCTGTGACCGGGGGTCACAGGGACGTTGGGCAGTGCGGGGGAAGGCAAGATGTTCTCTCGCTTGGCGTTGCGTGCCCTGGGTGAGTAAATTGAGAGAGGGGTGGCCCAGGGGGCGCGAAGCCGGGGAGGAGGCGTTGCACTGTGACCTGATCTGCTTTTTCGCCCTCTCTGCAGCCCCGGCCGCCCTGAAGAGCTCGGTGGCTCTACCCTCCCTGTCATCGGGGTGAGTATAGTTGGATCAGCGGGAAAGGGAATGAGACGCGCTGATGGCCTAGAAAGCTGGGGCTGGGCCCCTGGGGCTTCTCTGTTAAAAACACCGGTTTGTTCCTGCCTCGAGTGAACCCACACGCCATTTGTCCTAAAAGGTGCTTTTTTTTCAGGAGGCAACTGGACTTCCTTGTTTTCCCTTTGAGGACGTTTCCCTTCTCATCCAAGAAGCTTCTTCAGCTCTGACTGGATAGTGGGGAATGGAAGGATTTATATTACTTGCAGACAAGCTGGTCATTTGCATCCGTTTAGAAGGTCATTGATTGAAGCACTTGGAGGTTTATCTGTGTCCTCGGGGTCACCTGAGTGGTGCTCCTGTTTCCTGTGGACTGCAATTTTTCCTCTGAAAACCCATTCCGACTCCAATGCCATTCAAAGGATGTTTATCCCAAATTGTATAACTAAAAGTCTGAACAGATTATCAGTCATCCAAGTCACGGTTGTCCCAAAGGTGCTTTTTCAGAAGGCAACTGGGCTTTCTTGTTTTTTCTTTTGAAGATATTTTGCTTCTCATCCAAGAAGCTTCTTCAGCTCTGACAGGATAGTGGAAGGAATGGAAGGATTCATATTCCTTGCAGACAGCTGGTCACTTGCATCTTTTTAGAGTGCTGTTGGAGGCTTACCTGAGTAGTGCTTCTGGTTCCTGTAGTCTGAAATTTTTCCTCTGGAAAAGGATCCTCTAAAACGATGCAAATGACCAGCTGTCTGCAAGGAATATAAAGCCTTCTTCCATTACCCACTATCCTGTCAGAGCTGAAGAAGCTTCTTGGATGAGAAGTGAAACATCTTCAAAAAGAGAAAACAAGAAAGTCCAGTTGCCTTCTGAAAAAGCACCATTGAGACAACCATGACCTAGATGACTGAGAATCTCTACAGATACATGCCATATGAATATTTTCATCATTTGGATGGCAAATGCCTTTTGATTGAAAGCCTTAGATGAAATTGCAATGAACCCTGCGGTTGGTCAGCGACTCTTGGCCACATTTACTGTGGTTTATACATTGATGCAGATTTATTATCACAAAATATGGGAAACAAAACCTGCGTTCTATACTTAGGTGGAATTGAAAAAAGTAGTGAATTGCCTGGCTACAAGTAATCCAGCTCTGTAAAGGAGGATACATTTATTCAAGTCTGGTCTCTTATTAGCTATAGGAATGATGGTCTTTGTAATACATGTTCTTGTGCGGACATAACTTTGCATAGTGATAATGAATTGATTAAAACATTTGTATTTCTCCTTAAGGTTAGGTTAGGTTTATTTGGTTTGTATGCCGGCCTATTCCTGGAGGACTCAGGGTGGCTAACAATCAGGGGAAGGGGTACAAAAGAAACAAAAAACAAACAATTTAAAAATACAGCAACAGTCATAACCTCGGAAGGGGCTGGAAAATTCAACAGCCCCAGGCCTGCCGGAACAGCCAGGTCTTAGTCGCTTTGCAGAAAGCCGGAAGGGTGGTAAGGGTCCGGATCTCAACGGGGAGATCATTCCAGAGGGCCGGAGCAGCCACAGAGAAGGCCATCCCCCGAGGGGTTGCCAGCTGGCACTGGCCGGCAGATGGAATTCGGAGGAGGCCTAGCCTGTGGGATCTAATAGGCCTTTGGGAGGTAATTGGCAGGAGGCGGTCTCTCAAGTACCCAGGTCCGATACCATGTAGGGCTTTATAAGTAACGACTAGCACCTTGAAGCGTATCTGGAGACCAATAGGCAGCCAGTGCAGCTCGCGGAGGATAGGTGTGACGTGGGTGAACCAAGGTACACACACAATCGCTCGTGCGGCTGCATTCTCTACAAGCTGAAGTCTCCGAACACTCTTCAAGGGCAGCCCCATGTAGAGCGTGTTACAGATTAAGATTGTATCTGTATTCATAGTATTCAATATGCAAGGTTTTTTATTTGCATTTTGTGTACCTTCAAAATTTTGCCTGGTTATTTTAGAAAAAAATATGGAACATGAAGCCAATATTGTATTTCCTTTGTAAAAGTTTGGTTGGGAGGTGAAGAATTTGGGAAGTTATGTTTATATTTGCATAACCTGGCAAGATGCAATGTACTTACAAAGGTTAGAAATATGCTGGCTTCTCCCATGACAAAGAATGGCTAACAAATAATGAATGATATACTATGCTATGCAAATTAGAAGGACAGATTTTCTTTGAAAAATAGACGTACTTTTGAATATTGTCAAGAAAGCAATTTAAACTAAAATAATTGGATTTATTTAGCAAAATTATTAAATGACTTTTCAAATTACAGCATAATTCATGTATCAAGATCACTTCACACAAATCAGCAACACTTGGCTCCGGTGCCATCTCTTCCAGAGAAAGGTGGAAAAGTTCGCCATGGAATAATCCCTGAAGAATTTTTCCAATTTTTGTATCCTAAAACAGGAGTCACAGGTATATCTTTGAAACTATTCTAGTGTTAACACAATTACTGATTTTTCAAAGTATTTTATATATGCATTAGGGAATATTGAGGTGCTGCCATTAATGGAGGGATATTCTATTGTACTAATTAGTGGCAGTGAAATGATAAATATAATGAATTTATGATTTTATTTTTAAATTATGCATTTAAACATATTTGTGGCAACTGCAGGCTTGTGCAATGAATTTTTAAAGGCATGTATTTACTATTAGGAAATAGTCAGATAATCACAATAAAAACTGACAGTCTGGGGCGACACATTCCCACATATCAGCATTTCTCGGTTTTACACTAGTTCTACTCCAGTATTTGCAGAAATACCAATACCTTTTGGGGTTTTGAGTGAATGGTGTTTGACTGGGCAGAAGCAGAAAAGGAGAAAAAATGCTTTTTAGGTCCCACTATATGACATTAATTAAGGAATGGGACCTGGGGCACACTTACCCTGTCTGACTTGGTGGGATGGTTAGATATCCTGACGAAGAAACAGTCCTGTAATTTTTCTTTTAAAATTGACAAACATTTTTGTAGTTAGACCTGTGCATTTATCAACTCATTTCAAGGTTAATATAGCAGAGCCCTTGTATCATGTGGGAAAGCCCTATTACAAGTTGACTTATTGCTATTACAGAGACAGTTTGGTGTAGTGATTTAGTGATTTTTGCTCAATTTTGTCCCAGTCCCCAGGAGCACTCTAGAAGCTTCCTAAAGGCTATGCATGCTTTTTTTTTTTACAAAAACCTGGCCTGTCTTCTTGAAAAATGGCCCATTTTTTGCTCATTTTTGGCAGGGAAACCTCCTAGGAGCACTCTACAAGCCTCCTAAAGGCTATTCATGCTCTTTTTTTGGGGGGGGGAGAACCGGGCCGGTTTTCACGAAAAATTGGCCCTTTTTGGGAGGTCTGCAGAGTGCAAAAACTTTTTTTTTAATTTGCCTCTTCAAAACCTTGGTGCATCTTATAGTCTGAAAAATACAGTACCTTAGGCAAAAGCACAGTGAATAACCTTGAAGTATTCACACTCTTGCAGTCCTAGAAAGCAGGCAATAGGAAATCACTTCTGAAATCTTGCCGTGAAAACTACAGAGGCTTTCCCAGGCAGTCACCAGGAGTCAACACTGATTCATATAATCAGTAGCATTTTAGAGAAAATTGTGAAGTGATAAGGTCCCTGAAATATTACTTTAATGTTTGAAAGGAAAGTTAATTAAACTTGCTTAAGTGCTATATCTTGATGAAATTTTGTAAGAAAAAAAACCAACAAAATAAGGTTTGCATTCTTTCAAGCTTATGTGGCCTGCCTCAAGAGCAATAGCTTTTGTCTCTTGCAGTTTACATGCAGGGGAAAGATAATGTGCATAATATTCTCAAGAATCATTTTGCTCCTTTCTATTATATTGAGTATTTCTGCCCTCTGCATAATATTATATTTTGCTTATTGTTAGGTCCATATATGCTTGCAACTGGATTGACACTCTACCTTCTATCTAAGGAAATTTATGTAATAAATCATGAAACAATAATTGGCATTACTGTTTTGAGTGTATTAATCTATGGAATTAAGAAATATGGTCCTCTTGTAGCAGCTTTTCTTGACAAAAAAATGGACGTAAGTACAGTGCTTCAGTTGTATTATACTTTGTTGAATAGCTTATTTTGTTGCAGGTACAGTATATTATAACTTAATATATTCTGCATAATGTGAAGCATTTTAAAGTGATCTTTAGAATGTAGAATACTTTTTGGTATTTGCAAGCATATTATTGTAATAAATAGCTCCCAATTTGACTTTGGCCTTTCTAATTCCTATTTTAATTATTTATTACTGAGATTTCTAGTTGCTGTAGGCTGGTTGTGAATCTTTTGCAGGAAAATACCATGCATTAATAGTAACAAAAAAGACAAAAACAATAGAATAAAAAATAATATCCATTATGGGAAAAACCCAAACTAACATCTTCTCAAAGCTTACAAAATATCCAGGTTTGTACAGCCTTGAAAAGCCCAGATTTGTAAGGACAAGCAGTTTGACAAAAATATCATACGTGTGTTTACATAGGCTAATTCCATGATTTTCATCCAGGCTGCCTCCTAAATAAACATTTATAGGATTGTAACAAAATCCTAATTTTTATGTGATTCAAAATCATCTTGCAGATAGTCCTTGGATTGCAGCCCTAATTGGAACTGGAATTTGCATCACTAATTTGCTTTGTTAAGCAAAGCATCACATGGCTACAATGCATAGTGATAGCAGTCCTTGCAATCCAGATTGTAGTCATTAGGTCACAACTGTGTGGTTGTTAAACAAGGACTTCATTCTCCTCCTGTTCTGATTGAATCTCTTCTGCTTCACTTCTCCCTGCTTGCCTCTTTTGATTGCCTGTACTTTACTGCCACCTTTGCTGTTCCAGTTGACTTTCATCATTCTTTTCCTCTCAATGCTGGCCTGGAATCCAGGTGCTGGGAGAGGACATAGCCCTAGTAGGGCATCAGAAACTTCTCTGCTGAGGAAGCTTGCCAGACTGGGCTAGGGAGGTAGCAAGACGGAGCTGGCAGATGAGCAGTGAGGTAGTGTGAGTTGAGGAGCCCCATTTTGTAACACAAAGAACAAGCCCTCAGATTGTAAAGAGCGCAGTGAATCAGGCCAGCAAAGTACAGCATACTCTGTGGCTGGGTGGGGCCGGAGAGGCAGAGGTGGTTCCCGGGGGAAAGATAGCGACTGCGCAGGAGGAAGGTACTATTCGATGTGGTGGAATAGTAAGAAGTGAGTAGGCTCTTTTGGTGCTGGGCTCACCTCTACCCTTGCTGAAGCCCACATGCTAGTTTCTTGCATATGCTCCATAGCATGCATTGGAAGCTGCTGGCCCTTTACAAGGCTTTGCAAGAGTAATGCTGGACTGAATGAGCAGAGGGTGTGTAGGTAGCCTCTTTGGGTTCATGTCCATCCTTCATTGAAGCTCACAGGCTGCTTCTTTATGAGCAATTCAGGATCTGGAGACAATGCTCTGTGCCTCTGGGAAGCCCTCAACCCTCTGCTTCCTCTGGTTCCAGTGCCATCCTGAATAGGACTTCCTGTAGAATCACCATCTTTGCCCAGGGATCTCTTGTTTTGCTCAGCAATGGAGGCTGTGGCCTGTTCTGCAGGTGCTGAGCAAATGCCATCTTGCCTATTCCCAGCTGGGTCTGGCAAGCTTTCTTTGGCACATAAGATTCTGCTGCTCTGCCATGCTCACAGTGCATATCCTTGGACTGCATCCTCATTCAGTGCCTAGACCTGGAAGAGCAGGAGAAGAAAGGAAGGAAGATCAGCTTGGAATAGGAGTGGCAGAGTCTAGGGTGTCTGAAAGGGCAGATATTTGTGTGGAGAGAGAGATAGAAGTGGCTGGCCCATTGGCAGACAAGGCTCTCTCACATTGCCACACATGTCCAGGGATGCATCCTTACAAAGCACATGGTTCTCAGACCAGCAGTGGGAGGAAGAAGTCAGTTGGGGTGACAATGGCATAGTCTGTGGTGAGTGCAAGGTGTCAAAATGGGCAGAGATTGGGGGGAGATAGATGGGTGTTGAAATTGAAGCAAAGGTGCTTCTCGCATGGCGGGAGAAGATAACTGGGTGCTATGATGAAAATGCAGATTGGTTGCCTAGTTCTCATTCTGATCACGTGACACTTCAAAGATAAGTTGTAACTAGCACCATCCTAATTTCATATGTGAAATGTCAAGAATTTCAAGGAGGTAAAAAAGCTATGCAGTAAAACTTCTTACAGAATTTAATGTACCTGAATATTCTACGTTCGTGTGTATTATTACTAGAACTGTTATCCAGAGTTAAGAGATGCCATTGGAGTGTTATTATCTGAGTCAGGATGGTAGGCACAGATATTACTTATCTGTTCAAGTAGGGAAACATAAATGAAAACTGATATAATAGGTTGTTTAATTAGAAGCAACCAGTATTTTTGTTTGCTGTTTAACTAATGGGAGAGGCAATACTGTCTCCTGCATTATTCAACATTATATGAACTGGAAAGTCTGCCGTGTTTGTCTCATAAACAGAACTTAATGATTCCAGTTTCTTCTAACAAACTACGGTTCTGTGTATCATATAAATGAAATAGAAGTAGCCATCTTTATGTGCTTGGCTATTCTTGCTAGTAGAAGGAACCAAATGAGAATAGTGACCACCTATATTCTGGTTGTTAACAGTTAAACCAGAATTCAATCTGAATGCAGCCTATGATGTTAAATTGCTAGTGTTTGCCAACGTTTATAACTTCCTATTTTTTTCACAGTAATAATTATACTTTCTTTTGCCAATAGTATTGTGTTGAGGTAAAATTAGCATGTAGCAAAAGACTGAACATTTTGATTTCTTTTAGGATTAATACTTTAGGTTTATACTTCTTTCATTGTAGGAGGAACTTGCTTCTTACGAGGACTTTAAAACTGCTTGTATAAATAGATGCCTGGAGGGAATTGAGGAGGAGAAGAAAGAACAATGGAGACTTGATGGTCGCCACTATCTCTTTGATGCCAAGCGGGTAAAGTAGAAAATGGGACAGTTCTAAAAAATGCTTGGAAACAACTCTTAAAACACTTTGCTTGTCCAAACCAGCTAGGGCTGACAGAAATTAAAATCCAAACTTCTGGATATTATGAAGTTATCTTCCCTCACTCTAGAACACAGCCTTCTGGTAACTATTACAATAATGAATACATGGTTTCATTTTTATGATCATACTTGTGATTTATGAGAGTAGTACTCAGTTTGTTCATACCTTAGTCATGTTATGGCTGGATTGTTCTGACATACTCTACATGGATTGAGTACTAAAAAGTACAACTGGCACAGAATGGTTCATCCAGGTATCCTCTTCTCTGTGAACTGCACTTAATCATCTTATACTTTTTCATACAAGAGTCATATGTCTCGCTGTTCCATTTTCACACTTATTTTTCCATTGTCTTCATTTCTTTGTGTAATTGTCTATGCTTGCTTTGACAGCACCAGAACATTGCCTATCACTACTTGTATTTTTTTCACTAGTTATATCACTTTCCTTGTAAATAATTAAATCAGCTATGCTTTTTTATTTACATTTATTCCTTTACATCTGTATGTATGAACATATTTACGTTTTATTCTTATATATCACATGAATATTATAATCAAAATAATAAGGAATCTCATGTTTTCTGGTGACTCTAGAACAATATTGCTATGATCCTGGAGGCCAACTATAGAGAAAGGCTTCTCACTGCATCCAGGGAGGTGAAGAAGAGGCTAGACTATCAAGTCGCATTACAGAACCTCAAGCGGGGTATGGAACGAGATCATATGATCAACTGGGTAGAACAAAGCGTTTGGAAGAGTGTTACAGCCCAACAGGTAATTAGCAAGTATTTCCTTACAGGTGGCTTGTGGACATTTTACTGCTGCAAAAGCCACTAGCTTTCCCTTCCTTTACTCCATAGTGAAAAAAAAATATCCAATTGGGTGATAGATACATCTCCTTGATCTAAGAATTAATGTTTCATTTTATTGATATTACACTTTTGTATTTTGTTGATGAACCGTTTTAATCAAACTATTTATTTTCATGTTTTTTATATTGTTTCATAGTCTGTGGTGTAAGATACATGTAATAAGTATATGCTACATATTTTTAATGTTGCATATTCTTTGAAAAGGTTTTAGAAAAGGTTCTGAGAATATATGCTGGACTTGCAGATTCTTCAGCTCATCAACCTCGATATTTGGAGATCGATTGTTAATTGATCTCCAAATGTATCTGGAAATAATTTAATAACTATTGCTTTAATTAATAGTAATACTACAATAATAACCCAATTTTTACCTTTGGGAGTTAGTATTGATCACATTGGGGAACGCTCCTGTAAGGCAACCATGTCTTTTTCTAAACTTCCACAGACTGAAAAGAGAACACAGCTGCATTCATGGCCACACAGAAATCTAAAAAAATGTGGCTTGGCTGCTCTAAAGATATCCCACAGTTCTGAATTCCAGCATAGCTTTGAATTAATGTCACAACATACAGAGTCTTTTTGTACATCTTTTTTGAAGTATACAAGACATAAAAACAAAAGCAACTCTTAGATATTACCCATTAATACTTATTGAGAATGAGCAATATTTTGGGGCCAGTGAAAACTGTAATTTTAAGGGGAAATTGTGAGTGTCACAAATGGTTGTCATGGGCTACAAATGGTAGCTTATAGATAAGTGCTATTTTACTTTCAAAGTTGCTGTGTGATGTGATATTCTTACAAATAACAATTATATCAACTTTCCATTTTGAAATTAATGGTCAGGCAGAAAAGCAACTACCATATTTTTCAGAGTATAAGACACACTTTTTTTCCTCAAAAAAGAGGGTAAAAATCTGGGTGCATCTTATACACTGAATGCAACATTTTTGGCCTCCCGAAACCCCACCACCATCACCAAAATAGCCGTGCATGGCCTTTAGGAGGCTTCCAGGGTGCTCCTGGGGGCTGGGGAGGGCAGAAATGAGGGGAAAACGGGCCATTTTTTACTCATTTGCCCCTCCCCCCCCGCCCAGCCCCCAGAAGCACTCTATAAGCCTCCTAAAGGCTATGCATGCCCTTTTGTTTTGACAAAAAACGGGGGATTTTTTGCTCGTTTTGGGGGGGCCCTCTGAGCCCCCAGGAGCATTCTATAAGCCTCCTAAAGGCCATGCATGCACTTTTTTTGACGAAAAACTGGCCCGTTTTTGCAAAAAACAGGCTGTTTTGGAGAGGTCTGCAGAGTGCAAAAACTTTTTTTAAAATTTGCCTCTTCAAAATCTTGGTGCGTCTTATACTCTGGTGCGTCTTATACTCTGAAAAATACGGTAGATACTGGACTCCTTTCTCAATCTTGGTTCTTTTATTTTATTTTAAATATAGCAAGCTGTAAAACAAAGTACAGACTTCTTTACTGGATTCTCCATAGCAGATGGGCTTTTCAAAATCATGAGTACAAAGTAACGGATGACAGTCTGGTATTTTATTTGGAAGGGAGTAAAGAGAAATAAATTGAGATTCTCATTCTTTAAAAGTAAAGGAGGCATGGGAAAAAGTTTCCTTTCTAATAATATGTGTGTCATGGTGACCATGGCCATCATGGCAGCTATGTTCGGAGAGCCCCCAATAACATACCTCAAAATCTTGACCAATCTCCACCCTGTAGAGATTGGGAACTTCACTGTCATTCATTGTTAGAATGACAGCTATTACTTTTTAACTTATTTGTTAAATCACTCAGTTGATGCTAAGAACCATGTTAGCCTCAATTAAGTGAAACTGCTTTGTTTTGTTCTTTATTTTGCAAGTTTGGCAAAACATGACTTACAGACTCAGCCAAATATGAGCTATTCAACAAATAAGCATATATAAAAGTATGTGAAACTCCATTGGAATTTGGAGTGGGAAGTTTTTAAAAAATATTTCTATATAAAATTAATAGATTGCAATTATTTCTCTAGAGGTCCAAACCAGATTTTACTTTAAATGCATAGTTATCAAACATAATTTCTGTTTTTCTTAGCTTTTTAAATGAGATTAATCACTGTATTTGGAGATAATTTTTCATTATAATAGTGATGGAAAGGCATGATTAATTATGTCTTTTTCCTTAGCTCAAAATGCAGAAAATGAAAATATGATATGGCACCCTTTTTCCTCATAAAATTGTCTTGTCTTTTTTCATATCATGAAAAAAGATGCTAAAAAGATTACTTCATAAACCAACAGTATGCTTTAACAAAATGTTTTTATTCTAAATACAGGGAAATTGGTCTAGGGTAGTCTTCACAAATCTTATATCTCTACATTTTAAATAGCAGATGTTTTCATTGAGAGATTGGGTAAAGAGTTAAATATTTTTCAATATGCCAATTAGATTCTCTAGGAATGGATTTCTTTAAGTTACATTTTTCCTTCATGGACCAGAATACTTTATTTAAGAACCATGTATGTTCTTATTTTTTGTGTAGTTTTATATCTGATCAGTAGATTATTTTTTTAATACTGGTTTTTGGAAAGATAAATGTAGTTTAAGTAACTTCATTCTTGGGTCTTAGTTGATTAGCCATATCAAAGTGCAAAGTTCCCAAAACAAATTATTACTAAAATTTGATAAAAAGCAAATTTAAAATGAAATTGGAATAAAATATGATTTAAAATGAAATTGGAATAAAATATAGTCTAAAATGAAATTGGAATAAAATATAGTCTAAAATGAAATTGGAATAGAATGCAATAATTTATGATATAGATAAAATATGATAAAATTATATTTCGGTGTCACCCCTGCAATCTACTCCAATTAGTCCCACATATGCAGATTTCAACTGAACCATTTTGCTTAAATATTGTGCTGTGTTAAATTTATTTTTAGATTCTGACCGCACATAAGTTATTTTGGTATGGGGAATCCCAATGGCGTTTGTTTGGTATATAGACCGAGGTACCTGTCTCTCACCCTCTTGTATAAGGCAACAATCAAATAGGATGTAAACCAGGTCTTCTACCTCTGCCGCTCCGCAAATGCAGAGATGTTCATTGTAGGGTATAGAATGGAATCTTCCATATCTGACCATTGTGTCGAGTTATTCGAATCTCGTTTGCGTAAATATCTTCCTTAGATGTTTTGGCAGTTGTAACTTCAAATAGCTGTTTACTTGAAAAGTATGTTTGTATTTGTTCAACCATTTCAGATTACACACCTTACTAAGGATAGCTATGTCATTTTGTGTTTCTGTATCCTTAATTCTTTGGGCAGCTCTTTTTTAAAATTAAATTCTTAATTTCAGTCAAAACTAAATGTTTTAAAATTTGTGTACATTTAATAGCATGTAATTTGTTTTTGTACAGAAGTCAGTTGTGTAGAATCATAAAGCTGCAGTGAAGCTCCAGATCTTGAATATTTTCTGTAGGTTCTTTAAACTTAAAATGTTAATTTCTTTTCTATATTATAGGAGAAGGAGAACATTGCCAAATGCCTTTTGGACCTGAAAGCATTATCAACCTCTGCCCAAGCATCTCTTTAAGTCAGACGTTATTGAAACTTCCAAAATTGTACAATTTCTATCTTTAATTAAAACATATGTATCATGGTTTGGTTTACTCTGAAAGTTCCTTGAATGTGTTCCTCTCCCTATATAGTATTCAGAAAAGAGATACTTTTGAAAATTTAACCACAAAATAATGTAAATGAAATTCATATTTGTCTTCTCTAAATATGGCTAATACTGTTTCACACACAAATATTTCAGAAGTGTTTTATCGGGCCTCTTCACAAACTTGGAGAAAGATTTTCCTGTTTTAAGAAATTGACTTATTGTAGTTGATTCAACTCTTAAAATAGTAGCACACTGGTGGCATAGGATCAGAGTTTATCAGGTTGGGATTTTATGAAATATCAGTAACAGCTTGATATTCAGTAGATCAGCAAATAGTACTTTTTAAATATTTAACACTGGTCTAGTAAGGTCTGTTAACTGCTATTCTTCAAATGAAGTAAGTGTCTAGTGCAACCTTATGTAGTGGAATATAGTAAGGAGGTGGATTCCCAGAAGGGAGAAGTGCATTTCAAAGGAGTAAGAGGCAACTCAGTCCAGATATGTGTGAGAGAAAGAAAATGAAAATGTTTCCTAATAGTTCACAGGGAAGTGTATATTGTAAATGAAGATAGTAGAATGCTCAGTTTGGCAAGATTTTGTCTATTGGTGTAAAACAATAAAGGACATCTTAAAAGAATCGCATGTGTCAGTCTTGGTTTGGGACTGACACCTTAGTACTTGGCAGTGTATGTTCAAAGTAATCTATCAGCATTTATACCTTGTGGCTAAACAACTATTCACATGTGTATTTAATAGAGATTAAAATGTAAAATACAGGATTCATTTCTGTATATAGGTAACAGATAACTAACCCAGTGATATCAAATGGAAAAGGTAATTGAAAGTAATTACAACTACCTATACATATTCACCAGGCATTTCTATATATTTCTAAATCCATTACTTAACATTAAGTATTAATTGTGTTCATATATATGAATGGAATTTCTCTTATGATCTGATTCTGAATAAATAGCTACGCTATGAAATGTGGAAGATTTCCTTAGATGTGCAGTTCCCTGGGCATTTTTATTCTGCTCTAAATCAAAGGCTCATACTCTAGATACAGATTTTGTTTTAGAGCAGTGGTGGCATGATCTCGAAGTCACTTCCTGTTAATTGTGAAGTTTTGTGTGGGATTTCTTCGCTGCAAGCAAGAACATGTTAGATTGATCCAATGAAATACCTAATAGTCACCATTGATTTTGAGAGGATATTGGGTTGTCTAGAGTTCTTATGCATAGTTTGACTGAAGGAGTTTTTTATTTAAAATAGGCAGGCAACTGCATCATTGGATCAGATCATGCCTATGCAGTCTCTATAGGAATTCCAGGAAGCCCTTTTTCAAAGGAACTCCAGGAGATGAAATTACAAGAGACGCATAGAACGGGGGTCCCCAACCCCTGGTCTATGGACCAGCACCAGTCTGTGGCATACCAGAAACTGGACTGTGCAAACAAGTGAAGCTCCATCCGCGGGATGCAAGCAGCACATGAAACCAACCCCCCTCCAGTCCGCAGAAAAACCTCCATGGAACTGGTCCCTGGTGCCCAAAAGATTGGGGGACACTGGCCTACAGCACTATTAGTAGAAGATGAGCAAATTTGTATGAGGTAAAGGTTTACTTTGTGGCAACAAGAATGGTGAATATGCAACATAGTTAATGTGACCCAGTTATTTCTGGTGAAAAGAGCAAAGAAAGCACCTGCTGGCCTCCTATAAGGAATGCTCTTGGCATCTGTTATATCAGGTTACTAGGATCTGCTTTGAATTAGGTGCCAGTTATACACCTAGTATGGAGTTTATTATCTAACGTAAACTATCGGGGAAGAGTTTGGAGTTTGGTTCTGAGGAATTGGACATCTTGAAGCTTTTGTCACCAGTGTTTAAGAACCTGGTTGGTGAAAGACTGTGCTGGTGGCATGTGGTTAAATCCATGTAAGGGTTAATCCAGTTCAGAGGGGTTGGTTCTGACAGTTCTGAAGGAGACAGTAATTCACCCCTTCAAATGGATGTCATCCATGCTCCAAAATTTCTTGGGAAGATTGATGAGAAGAAAGCTGAAGAGTGTCTTCAAAAGGCCTTGGAGGAAGTGCATTATATGGATCTCTTCCAGTCCTTAGATAGCACTGTATATTTTTGATGTCCTGTGATTCTCTTAGGATGGGGAAGTGCATTCCTGTTTAATCTCCTTGATGTGTCAGCGGTCTTCCATATGAATAAATATGGTATCCTTCCTTTCATTAATGAGTGGAGCCATTAGAGAATCTTGAAAGTTTTGTAGAGGTCCAGGTGCTTCTTATCTGTGGCATTCCCCTAATCTACTAAAATAGCGACTACCAAAGAAAGAGATTAAGGTCAGTGTGACTTATTTGTTTGCAGAGAAGCCTTGTTGGCCTCTTATTCATTATAGCCTGCCTAACTAAATGTTCATAAAATTACTGCATGATAATCTGTTGAAAGACTTTGCCCAGTATAGATATCAAGTTGACAGGTCTTTATTTTCCTAGATCATCTTCATTTTGAAAAGTGGGATATCTTATTGAAATGGATTTAAGATCAGCAAATTTTTTGCCCTTTTAGATTTATTAAATCTGAACATCAATATACATAATGAAATTTAGGCAAAGAAATGTACTTCAAAATGATGTTTTCTTGGCTGTCCATAATATCCTCAGGAATCTTCCACAAAACCACTTTGGTATCTTGTCAATTCTAAGGCATCTCAAAAATCGCATCATGCCACAGTGAAAAGAAAAGCAGATATAAATGACCACAAGGTGGCAACAGTGTCCCATAGGAACATTCTCCTGTATACTATACTTGACCTGTAAAGGAAATCCATTGTGCTTATTTCTCAGCCAAGTGGTGACAAGGGTGTGTCCAACCAATATCCTTCCACACCATTTTTCTAGTGGTAGAAAAAAAAATTGTCTTCTGAGTTGCTTCTACATGCTCTAAAAATCTATACCACAATTGCTTGCTTGTTTAAATTGCCTCACTGTTGGATATTGAATAATATAATGTCTTTGTTCTTATTTGTGTACATAATCATTGAACTAAATAATTGTGGATTTGGAAAGAATTGTAAATATAACGTGCAATGTGCAGGAAAAACTATTAAATCATCCTTGAGAGCTGGCCATTCAGCATCTTAAAATTTTCCAAGATGGAGAACCCATAGCTTTCAAAATAGACTATTCTGGTGACAATGAGACAGATCTTATTGTCAGGAAATTTTTCTTTATATACAGTACAAGCAAACTATAGAAAGCTGCAATTTCATCCATTATTTCTGGACTTAATTTCTGTGGTATTGGAAAATAATTCTTGATCATTTTCTCTATGCCATTCTTGTATCTATCTCAGATCTTCCCACATTCTCTTTGTGTTTCATATCTAATTTACATTAACCCAAGGGAACTCATGAGTGAACTGAACTACATCAGTTGTCAGAGTATTAAACATTTTAACCACATTAATTGTTTCACTCCAGGTAATGGTTTTGTATATGCTAGACCTGTCACACCTAATTTAGTTCTTTAGTTCTAATTTGTGCCTCATAAATCTCAGCATAGTCAACAGCTGTGCTTGGCATTATAGAAGCTGACGTTCCAGATTGGAAAGATACCAGATTGGGAAGGTTGAACCGGATAATAGTTTGGATGGAGGACTTGTGTTTGGAGAGAACAGATGTGTTTGGATGCCTCCTCATGAAAAGCTCTAGTTCACTTGATTACCATATTTTTCGGAGTACAAGACACACTTTTCCCCCCTAAAAGAGGGTGAAAATTTGGGTGCGTCTTATACACCGAATGTAGCCCCACCCACCCACCGGTCCCCATCCTTTGGCCTCTGCCTCCCAGCAATTGACCTCTTTGCAGCAAATGTGGGCTTGCAGAGGCTTCAATAAACTATAGCAATCCCTGCAGCCTCTAACAGCTGATGATCAGGAGAAATTGAAATGAAACCAGCTGTTAGCTCCACATGGCAAATTGTTGGGAGGCAGATTTTTTTTTCTTGTGCTAATCAGGCTGTTTGCTGCAAGGAGGTAAGTCAACAACTATAAATGTATATAGAATGTTCAAATTATTAGACATTTTTTAAAGACTGCTTTATTATATTTCTAGACAACTTAACAAAATGAAGCTTTTTAAAATAAATGCTTGATCTGAAGAGGCCTAGTGCTATTGTTTTAAAAAGTGCTGTTATAAATAGCAGAGAATAACTATACTTCCAGAAAGCACATTTTTAACAGCATCTGTACAAGTATAGTCTGAAATATAACACTACAAACTGTATATTGTCTGTTCTGTTTGTTGCAAGGAGGCAAATTGCTGAGAGGCAGATATTTTTCCCTTGTTTTCCTCCCCAAAATCTAGGTACGTCTTATACTTCGGAGCGTCTTATACTCCAAAAAATATGGTACATTTTTTCCAACGCTTAAAGGTGCCACCAAGAACTGATTTGATTGCCTTATATTGATAAGAAGAAAAAAGCAAAGGCAAACCCTTTAGATCAGGACTGTTAAACTCGTGGCCCACGGTCTGGCCATATCCATGTCCAGTTTAGCGAAGGAGAAAAAAGTCCAAGCGACACAAGTTTAACACCCTTGATTTAGATTCTGGATCAATTGGAAATTATTCCAATCCAGCCTTTCGAATGTTTTTCTTTACATACAGGGATTTCAGTTGTCTTAGTTCCTAGCTAGCACAGCTAAATTGCCTGGGATTTACCTGTGTAGAAACCTGTCGAGACCATCAAGTTGGAGAAAGGCTTATCTAATCAGTATTAAACAAGTAGTGTGTTCTATTACGTGAATTGTTTTTGTTTCATAACATCTATTACCTTAGTCAGAAGTATTATCTGTTATTTCCATCTCTGTTGAAATCCTCACTGGCCCCTTCTCTCTCTTTCTTTGCATTGCATAGCAAGAAATGTCATTTCAAGGCAGCATCTTGAGAAATTATCTCTGAGAGCTGAATGGCCCCACCCTGCTAGTGTTTGGTGAAGGACCTTGAAGACCTGGCTTTTCACCCAGGCCATTGGAGAGGATCACTAAAGCTTCCTACTTTTTCCACTCAATTTTACCCTTGTTTCTTTTCCTGGTTATTGTTTCTTTTTTCTTTTAATATTTTAAGTAATTTGCAAACCACCCTAGTTGTTGGCAGTTGGTAGTGTGTAAATGTTAATAATAGAAATGCCAAATCAAGTTTCAACATCTGGCTGGCTGTGCGATGTAATAAGGCCAATTTTTGATATCTGAACAAAGAATAGGCATTGTATTAAATATGAGGTTTAAAAGTGAAACAAATTCAGTAAATACAGACTACATGGTAATTCAAACTGTAAGGGGGGGGGGGGGAAATATAGCTATTGTATTTTCCAGGCAATATAAAGTCTTCCAACCAGACAATGATATAATAGGCAGCTGGATCCAGTGAAACAAGTCCACTGGCTCCTTGCCAAATGACCCAAGCTATCTGCCTGTGGGATAGATGTTTTCCCTTAGGCAATATCTGTTTCTTGTTCAAAACCAAGCAATCTACTAACTGGAGACGTTACTCTTAGCTTGTGCAGCAAAGAACAAGAAGTTATTCTCTTAAAAATTCAGGTGGGCATCTCCATTACTTGAACTCCAGGTTACAAAATACTCAGAGTATCTCTGTGTAGCTCTCTGTGAAAGTGTCTCTGTGAAAATGTCAATACATTCCTTTCCACCCCACAAGCCACACATTTCCTGTTTCAATCAGCACCTTCCTTCTGGTTTCTAAAACGACATGTTTGCAGAAAGATTATAAAATAACCCTTCTTGTATTGAAGTTAGATCAGAGTTAATTCTTTGGGTGGCTGTCTCTCTTTTCTTTTTTATTTACTCCATTGAAAAAAAATTGCCTCTAAGTCATTCAGACATCTGAGAGTGGACTCTTTTTTTCATTACCAGCTTGCAGTTTAATTAATTCTGGAACTTGTAAACATCCAATCTAGATACCTCTCATTATTATCTCTAAGTGATCAGGCACAGGAGAGAGCCCAAGTATGGTGCTGTCTACTGAAATTCATTGCACTGTAATTGAAAATCTATAGTTACACTCATTTATCTAACAAGGGAATCACATAGGATAATGTTTTATATGAAGGTGATAGGATATTTTCAGAGAGAAGGCTGCTACCACACAAAAAACCTCTGCACAGGTATGTCTCAAAGGGGCTTTTTCTTTAAGGAAGATATTTTAATTTTCATCCAAGAATCTTCTTCATCCAAGAATCTTCTCTAACTGATTCAGGGGTGGGTTCTGGCAGCCGCTACTGCCGGT
This sequence comes from Thamnophis sirtalis, assembly GCF_051295495.1. Classification (NCBI taxonomy): domain Eukaryota; kingdom Metazoa; phylum Chordata; class Lepidosauria; order Squamata; family Natricidae; genus Thamnophis; species Thamnophis sirtalis. Next base: position 57,005,621 of record NW_028261387.1, read on the forward strand.
TTGCTCATGGTTGCGCAGTGCACAGACTTGATGCGCACTGTGTGCGCATGAACAGTTCTATAAAAAACAAGATGGCGGTGCCTATGGCGCCGGGAGCAGCGACCCAGGCGCGGCAAGCCTGGGTCGCTGCTGGTTCCAGTGACCAGGCCGCCAAGGGGGTGGGGCAGAGAGAATGAAATAATTTATATTCCTTTGCAGGCATCTGATCGTTGGCACTCTTTGGGAATTGTTGAGGCCACTGGGGGTTTATCTGTTCCCCCAGGTTCACGGGATTCAGTGTGCAAATGGGTGTGGAATCTTCTTGGAACTGCTGAAAGGACTGTGTAGTAAACAGGAGATACTGTAAGTGGTGTCACATTCTTCTCCCTTTGTTGAGAGAGGGCTGTTCAATTTTAACATAGATGGCTGTAGAAAGTTAGCATACACACCCCGCCTAGAAAAATGAAATATTCTGGGAAATATTAAAAAGGCAGAATATTACATTTCCCTGGATGAGAAAAGGAGAAATATGTTTTTAAAGACAAAACAGCTTCCTGCAGCTCCCTGCCCCACCTTCAGATCCAGGTTGATGGGATTAAGACATGGCCCTCAGGACACGATAGGATTAGCCCTCTACCCATCTCACCACAATGCACCTGGGAAGATTGCATCACCCAGCAAGGCTCAACCAAGCTTGGGACTCAGGACAGCCTACAGAGTTGCCGTTGCATGGCCCCATGGGAGTCTGACAACCAATCAGAATACAAGCTCAAATTCAAAAGCCCAGATAGGGTATAAAATTCAGGCACTCTCAGCAACTCTATCCTTTTTTTCTTCACCCAACATCTTCAAGGCATGTGATCCTATCCACGATTAAAACCATCTTTCCAAACAGCCACCATGTTTCCAGTGTCTTTCTCCCCACTTGGAACTGAACCCAGAAGGACATTTCTTTCAACATGGCCTCTTTTACCCTTCTTTCAAACTAGTGGTCCTCTCTGTTCAGATGACTGCAAAGGAATATGAATCCTTCCATTTCCCCACCCCACCCCATAGACTCTTAATAGATATCTGCACAAATACTTTATTTTTCACCATTTATGTTGTTTAAAAAAACAAGTGATTGACAAATGGGGAAGATTATAATCTGGATTACTTGCGAAGTGTTATTTGAAGCATGTAAATGCACAACAAAAGTTTCATCTGGGAGTAGCCCACTAGAATAATTAAATAAAAACTATATCTGAAGACAAATTTCAATTTTGGAAAACAATTAGGAAAAGATTGGACAGAAAGAATGTATGAGATGTAATGAAAAACAAGTTATTTAAGCAGCTTCACACAACTTTAATTTGACTTTACATATGCTTAATTGGAATTATGGCAGCACAATATTTTGTAATGGGTTGCTTTTAATTGAATTTTATTCAGCTTCATTACTAAAAAAAATAGCTTATTTTGAATTTCAGCAATTAACACTGTATTTTTCATACACATATTAGTATTTCACTCATGTTACTGATTAGTCACTATTTTATGGTAATAATGATGTAAAAAGAAGGCAGTGACAAACCAATTCCTTACTGCTGTTAAGAAAATTACATGGGTATACCCATATATTCACCAGGATTTGCACTTGATTTTAGAGATTTCATTTTAAAGATTTTTTTAAAAAACCCTAATAGTATCTTCAATATATTTATTCTCTCTGTGTTACTTGTCTGAATGTTTACATATATAATGACCCATTCGTAGAAACCATCACTTCAGCTGTTACTCTGAATCCTCATACTTTATTTTGATTACTGTCTTCCTACTAAAAATATATTTGCCTTTCTTTGTTTTTTTTATCCCAACAGTATTCTGAAATAGCGACTAGAAGACCAATCCTTCCATTAGGTGAAAGTAAGATATAGTCTGACACTGAATTATTTTATTATTATTTTATTTTTATTGCCAATGATCGGAGGAGAAATAAATAAGGTTTTCTGATTTCTATATCCTACAGTAAAGTGGTTCGTTTTGGACAAAGTATCTTGAGCTAAGATTTTGCAAGGGAACAAGAGCTATACATACTTACACATGGTAACTAAGAACCCCCATGTATCTGTCTCCTATATTGCTGGAATTCTGCCTCCTTAACATTTATCACAGTCTTCATGCCACTTTTTTTTATCAGCTCCTTCATATCGCAGGATAAGATTGATATTCCTCTATTCTTTAAAAAAAAAACCACTTTTCCATAGCTTACCCCAGTAAATGCTTCTGGCTTCACACAAATTATTACTGACGGGAATCTGACTGGACACTAGATTTTGCATTTCCTTCCTTCCTTCCTTCCTTCTTTCCTTCCTTCCTTCCTTCCTTCCTGCCTGCCTGCCTGCCTGCCTGCCTGCCTGCCTGCCTGCATCTTTGTCAGTTTGTAACTTCCAGTTATTTCAGGCAACATTTTTTGTGGTATGCATCCAAGTTCATCCAATCAGCACCATCTAACTCAATACATCCTTTGCATTATTATTACATGTCATTTGTTTCAATGAAGCTAGTCATGTTAAGAAAAAAAAAAGTAAAGAAGTCCCTGTGGATTTTACTCTACTAGTCATTGCTGATTATAAAGGGTGGTATTGATCTCTGTTTCAAGGCCATTGAACCAACACTGTCGAAAGATATTTCCATGGTCATGACATCATAGAGTGCTGTTACCTTCCCACCAAAGTGGCACCTATTTATCTACTCACAATTTGCATGTTTTAGAACTGCTAGGTGGGCAGGAGCTGGGGCAAAGATGGGAGCTCACCTCATCGCGTAGTGCTTAGGTCTTAAACCTGGGCTGCTGACTTTCCAGCCAACAAGCCTAGTATTTTAACCACTGAACCACCACACTGCCCCATGTTAAAAAAAGAGTTACCCAAAATTAATTATTCTAAAGGGACAGGGATATTCAGAGCTCATTCTTTGAAAAGACTGACATTCAGCAACAGTCATGACATATATCGTAATTGATTACAGCTCTATTTCAGTGGCATTTAAACTTTACTAATTCTAGCCTTGAGCCAGTTCTGCTTTCCAGAAATGTTTACATAATTCGTTCCAAGGCTGATAAAATGTATTGAGACTAAAACTTTCTGGTTATTGCAGACTCCTCAAATGGAGATTAAACATATATTCTCCACTCATTGACGGACATATAATATTACAGCTTGTATTTAACAATGATAGGGTGATAGAAATTCATTCTCAATTTTTGCCTATATTACTGAACTCAACTTTAGAGACTAGCAGAATAGATTCAGTCATGTGTGTAACATCTTTTTCAGGCTAATTTTAACTCATTGTTTAGCTGACTTGTCATTATATTCAAAGATGCTTTTTCTTTACCATGCAAAATCACCAAATGTTCACATCATTCAAATCTTAGGTAGAAGCAACCAGATCTATTGATATACTTTTCAGAGGTGTCAAACTGGCACCCCACCGGTTGGATGAGTCATATGCAGGCCACACACACCTCAGCTCCATGAATGGGAAAAACATCACAAAACATCATGTGATGATAATGTAACGTGGTAAGTTTGACACCCGTGGTTTATATTGTTGGCTATCAGAGGAAGTTTTAAGTATGCAAATAGTCAAAGGGACAGGTAGGTGCAACTCCACTCAAGCTGAGCTAGCAAACCTACTGAGCACTTTGGGGCAGTTGTTCAAACCTCAAACTACTTCACAAGGTTGCTGTTGTTAAAAATGGAAAGAGGGAGGATTATACTATAGGGCATGTTTTTCAACCTTAACAACTTTAAGCTGCGTGGACTACAATTCCCAGAGTTCACCAGCTACCCTGTTTCCCCCAAAATAAGACTTCCCTGGATAATAGGCCCAATTGGGCTTTTGAGCGCATGCGCTAAAATAAACCTTCCCCCCAAAATAAGCCCTCCCCGAAAATATTGCAACACAACAGCAGCCATGAGGTGACCACTCTTGCCACCTCCTGCATCTCAAAAATAATAAGACCTTCCCGAAAAGAAGACCAAGTGCTTATTTAGGGGGTCAAAAGAAGACCCTGTCTTATTTTCAGGGAACTACAGTAATTCCTAGAATTCTGGAAGTTGAAGTCCACATAGTTTAAAGTTGCCAAGGTTGAGAAACACTGCTATAGGTATACAGACGTATTGTAGTAAATGATGATGATTGATGAAGGGGTTACTACTCTGGCAAAAAGTTAGGATTATGGTATGTGGTTTAGCAATGCAGCTCTGATCTTAGCATCAGCTATTCTGAGTTTGCTCCTGACCATTCCCCAGTTGCCACAATTTTTTTCTTAATTCCATTTCAGGACAATTCATTCATTCTAACAAGCACAAAAGATGATTAAGTAGGAAGACTTACCAGACTAACCATTTGGTCATTAGTAAGAGTGATTCATTCAGACCTGTTGGAATACATTTAGAACCTGTGTTGCTTTAGTTTCATATATGGAACTCCATTGTCACAGATACGTTGGTAGTATCTGTGACAATGGAATTCCATATCTGAAATCAAAGCAACACAGGTGAAAAAGAAATGGGGTTTTGGTTGTCACACACTGCCATCCTGACTTTTTTATTCTTAAATTGCTGATGCCGACAGTATCAACTAAAGCCTTTATAAGATTATGGGAAACCTGGCAAACAAATGATGTTTGAGCATTCTTCTTTCTTCTAAGTCAATGCATTTTTTTCTCTATAGAAGTCAGAGAAAAATACCTTTACTACCATAAAAGAAAAGTATTGACCAACTGATCATTTCAAAAATGATCCATGGCCTGATGCAACTCCCCTACATGTGTTGAGGTAGAACAATTGTTTCTGTCATTTTTCTTTTAAAAAGAAAAAAATGGCTTCAACTCAAGGTACAGTAAAAGAAAGTGAGGATTGATTAGATAGCAATAGCACTTAGATTTATATATCGCTTCATAGTACTTTATAGCCATAGTACTTTATAGCCCTCTCTAAGCGATTTACAAACTCAGCATATTGCCCCAAACAATCATTCCTCCTTAATGACTTCTGTAAATTAATTCCATAATTCCTCTGGGTTTCTATCAATGTTCATGACTTCCAAATGATCCCTGATGTTCTCCTTGAAAATGGTACATATATATTAAGATCAGATCATGCAGATCATGCCAGATTAATCTTATTGCATTCTTTGATAATGTGACAAAATTAGTGGACCAGAGGAATGCCGTCAATATAGTTTACTTGGACTTAGGTAAAGCATTTATAAGGTAGACCATAACCTACTACTAGATAAAGTAGAAGAGTGTGAGTTAGACAGCATCACCACCAGATGGATTTGTAACTGGCTGACCAACTGCACTCAATGTGTAGTCCTCAATGGAACTGCATCTTCATGGAGGGAAGTATGCAGTGGAGTACCCCAAGCTCTGTTTTGGGCCCAAGCTGGCAGGAATAACTCTCCAAAAGATAGGCTAAAGATACAGAAGGATCTTGACAAACTTGAATATTGGGCACTCTCTAATAAAATGAAATTCAATGGTGAAAAGAGTAAGATTCTACATTTAGGTAACAAAAAATGAAATGCACAGGTACAGTATTGGTGTACCTTGCTCAACAGTAGTAACTGTGAAAGGGACCTTGGAGTCCTAGTGGACAACTATTTAAATATGTGCAGCAGCTGCCAAAAAAGCCAACACAGTTCTAGGCTGCATAAACAGAGGGATAGAATCAAGATCACATGAAGTGTTAATACCACTTTATAATGCCTTGGTAAGGCCACGCTTGGAATACTACATTCAGTTTTGGTCACCATGATGTAGAAAAGATGTGGAGACTCTAGAAAGAGTGGAGAGAAGAGCAACTAAGAGGATTAGAGGACTGGAGACTAAAAAATGTGAAGAACAGTTGCAAGAACTGGGTATGTCTAGTTTAATAGAAAGAAGGACTAGGGGAGACATGATAGCAGTGTTCCAATATCTCAGGGGTTGCCACAAAGAAGGAGTCAAACTATTTTCCAAGGCACCTGAGGGTAGAACAAGAAGCAATGGGTGGAAACTAATCAAGGAGAGAAGCAACTTAGAACTGAGGAGAAATTTCCTGACAGAACAATTAATCAGTGGAACAGCTTGCCTCCAGAAGTTGTGAATGCCCCAACACTAAAAGTCTTTAAGAAGATGTTGGATAGCCATTTGTCTGAAACGGTACAGGGTTTCCTGCCTAGGTATGAGGTTGGACTAGAAGACCTCCAAGGTCCTTCCAACTCTGCTATTGTATTGTATTGTATTGTATATGAAAGAAAGTCAGAAAATTATATATATATATATAAATATAAATATAAATATAAATATATATGTATATGTATATGTATATGTATATGTATATGTATATGTATATGTATATGTATATGTATATGTATATGTATATGTATATGTATGTATGTATGTATGTATATGTATGTATGTGTACATATATATATATATATATATATATATATATATATATATATATATATATATATATATATATATATATATATATATATATATATATATATATATATATATATATATATATATATATATTACTATAATGCTGGTGGTCTTACTGGAAGATTGGCAAGGAGGATTTGTATACGTCTTTCCTTTAGGAGGATGAGAACTGTATATTTATCTCTAATAGTTGAGTACATATTATGGAATTAAATAAGCATTTATTTTAGTCTATATAGCAGTGATGGCTAACCTTTTTGATGCCAAGTGCCCAAAACGTGCATGCAAAACTCCAACATGCAATGTGAACGCCTCCCGCTCATGTACCCCACCCCCCTGCCTCCCGTTTTGGCTTCCAGGTTGGTGCAGGAGAACTTCCAGGCCCAAAACAGGGTGCGGGGGTCATGCGCTTGCACGCGAACCCCCAACATGCAAAGTGAGCACCCCCCCCGCACATGCCCCCCATCCCCAATGCATGTGTGGCAGAGACCCGAAAACCAGATGGGAGGTGCACGCAGATGTGCAGTGAACCTGGGTTGGGGCAACAGCTGGCGTGCCTGCAGAGAGGGCTCTGCGTGCCACCTGTGGCATGCATGCCACAGGTTCGCCATCACGGCCCTATAGGATTATATTTCAGTCAGACTTTGTTTTATCCCGTCCTTGGAGGGGAGGTACTTGTATATAATAGAATGATGTTTTTCATTGTTAATTCAAAAGGCTTGAGAAACAGATGCTTCTTAACTTTGAGATGGTGTCATTGCCTACTGCCATAAACTAATACTCCTTAACTTTGATGGTCTCATCCTTGGCAGATATCCATAACCTTGAAACAATTCTCATTTCTGGCAGGACAAGGCAATGCATTCTAAGATAAGATAAATTCATCCTCGTCCTTAATGAAATCCAGTGAGATATGGCCATCAAAAACAGATGTCAGTCATGCTATTTAAGAGCTATTTAAGCTGTCAGAAACCCACCATGGGGTGTCACTTCAGTTTAGGTCTAACTAGAAGAGTGCTGCATGTTTGATGGCTTTAAAGAGTTCCATTCTACTATAACATGTTTAGGTGTCATGATTGTCAGAAAGGGCATAACATCTTTCTTTCTTTCTTTGTCTAACAAAACATGAAGCAGCAATAAAAAATATTCAATAATGCAATGTTACTTTCCTATCCTGTTTTGAAATAAAACCTTACGTACTCATACTATATGATCATTGCTTCCAAAACCCAAAGAACCAATGATATCACTCTCCTGGGCTCAGGACAGAGCAATGCAAGACCTGACTAAAACATGTTATGGTCGGGATGTGCAGTAACTATATAAATAAAATCGAAAGGTCAACAGTAAAAGGTAGGTGAGTCACACTGAGCAATCACAAAACATTGCCATTGTTTTTCTGAATCCTGAATTTGGTATTTGCTCAAATTGCTTGAGTAGCAGGAAAGACTCAACCTCTACCTTTGAGTAAAAAACCTCTATTGATAAACTAGCTCTTGGTGTTTATATGTGTGCTAGGTATAAAGATAGCTTCCTCCTGGCTTAACTCCAATCATAGCAATATGTCAAGATAAGCTACTTTGATGCAATGAGAGTGAGAGCATACCCTTCCCTTTTTGGAAAGTACAACTTTGCAGACTTGGCAAATACATCCAAGCCTGGAAATATTTGACATTGTAAACAATAGCAGTACCTTTCACAATGCATTGCTTTTTAGGAATTTTGCAGGCTTGGGATAGATGACTAGCATGAAAACTTTGACAGCTTTGAAAAACATAGATGTTAACTTCCACACTGTCAGAGGCACAAAAAGGGAATGGGAGAAACTAAAATATTATGGGAGTTTTTGGGCAGAGAGCCTCCAAGAGAACTGCTGCCAGGTCAATGTATTGCCTCCACTGTTAAATGAGTTAGCTCCTTGTAAGTCCAGAGTAATTGTGCATTCATTGCTGCTTCCATTTAGGGATATGGTATTCTGTCACAGGGCAGAATTATCTCACTCCTAACCAAGGGAAGGCTGCTAGAAATCTTTCTCAGAAAGCATGAACAGATTACAGATTTTGTCACTGACAAGTGCAAAAGTTGACATTACTAAAGCCTATTTAACTGTTAGTGGCAATAACACACTGAAGCACAATGAAAAACTTGGTTGTTGGCTTGTTTTTCAATGTCATTTTATGGTATGAGACTTACATGTCCAGCCACTACCAAATCTAAAATCCTGGTGGAAAAAAATAGATTAACATCCATGATCCAGGATTGACTAATATAGACCTATTTACAAAAAGGTTACTTTTCTCAATAATGACTGCAACTGCTTTTGCCTATTCAAAGCTGGTTCTGAATAACTATCAAGCTGGAATATTGATTACACTAGCCTAATCACAGCTAGAAGGAAAGCACAGCTAGAAGGAAAGCAAATTAAAAATTTATCCAGTGTCCACAATGCATCCTAGAAATATAGCTCCATTGGCAAATAACCATAACTCACATTTTTATAATTTAATTTTTGACATAACCAAGAATAGGCATTGATTGCTAAAAGTTGTATACCTCATGTATGCCTTCCTTAGAATGGTTGCTTTAGAAATCATCAAATTTGGTTGGACAATTAAATGGGAAAGAAAGATTAAAAGAAGCTTAGTTAACAGACCATTGATATGTGTTATATTTTTAGAGATTGGCATTACTATCTACTTTGAGAAAAGCATCAGCATGAATTTAGCCAGAAATTCAAAGCGTTGAAATGAACAAATGAATGAATGGCTTGAAATTGCTCCTCTGTAATGCCTATGTGATATTCTTAATTCTCCAATACAGCAACATTATCCAGAAGGATAGGTTTAAATGTGCTAATCTAAAATTTGGGTAGAAATTATGGTTGAATTTTAAAATGTTCTTACTTCAAGAAAGGTGTGGGGTTTGTGTGTGTTCGTGTAATAGAAAAGGGGGCCTTAAATAGAAGGGAGAAAAATTATATTCACTATATTTTAATATTAATTAAATCAAATATTGATTTTTTTTCACCTAGTTTCATTCTCAGGTATGTAGCTGTCAGCATAACACTTAAACTTCAAGTGCCATTATTGCCTCCCCTGGACACAAATTGCATAATTGAAGTCTAAGGACAGCTTTTTGTTATAGATGTTATACAGTACTCTGCAGTACTGCAACACTGTTCTGTAGTTAGTCGATGCTTGTAGACTGCAAGCATTATATGGAAGTTTCTAATTATCTGAAATCAGAAAACCATATACTTTATGTTACTCAAGTAAAAAATATGCCATTTTATAGTATTTTATTTGTTTTTTCTTCTAAAATTTTTGTTTTGAGAGGAGTATTTTCTCTACTGGAAAAACAATTCCAAAACTATCTTGTCTAATGACATTGACTGATTATGGGAGCTGAGCTAGTGGATTTCTCCTTCCCTCTCCCTCTCTCTCCTCATCATTTCTTACTATCTTCTGGCAAATTTGAACAGGGACGTCCAGCTTTCTCTGTAACCTGGTCCATGAGACAGAAGATTTCTATACTGCATAAATAATTCTCTTTTTCTCTTGTGAATTGACTTTAGGCTAGTTTCTCTCTTTTTGAAGTAGCTCTTGCAAACTGCTTGTTTGCATTACAATGCAAAGTCTGCTATGTGTGCTTCACATCTCCCTTCATTTCTGTAATCATGATGATAGGCAAACAAATGCAAATCAAAGTGCATGTGTGAGTGAAAATATGCATAAAGAGAAAAAATGCTATGTAGTAAGCATTCTAAAATATGCTTCTTGCATCAAAAGTCAAGCTGTTTTTAAATTATAAGCTTTCAAATTAAATAGTTATTAATGGTTAATATTTAATCATTACTTGCAAATAATTAAAAAACAGAAACATGGACTTGAGCCTCTTTTAACATCTTCTTAACTTTATAGCTTAATAATATGACTAATACATTCTGTACATCTATCCATCCTTTTGTAATGTTATGAATTCTGCAGTTCTGTACAGCCACCACCATGAATAAGATTCTTGACAGGAAAGCCAATATGTACAGGGCACCAGTTTGTGATTAGTGTCATACGATTTTTTTGTAGGGAACAGAAGTCCTTCAAATTGGAAACCTTGGAATTTGATTCAAACTGGGGGCTTGTGCTGGAGAGGAGAGGTTGTCCTTCCACTTCCAAATGTTGGTGAAATATATTTCTATCTATAAATATATTAATTGGGATTATTGCTACACCTTCAAAATGGGGATAACACTTCCATTATTTACAGAGTATTTGCTTTGCTAGCAGAAAGGGTTAGCAGAGGATACTACGGTAATAGGAAGAAAAGGATGGTCCTTAATGGATATTGGGTATCTCATAATGAGCTGTATCTTACTCAGCCAGTGTTCAAAACGAAGCAGAGATTTAAAAGACATCCTGACTAAAGAAAATAAATCTGTAAGATGTTTTTCTCTCTTCTTACATTAACAAAACAATCTCCTACTAATGAACTACCTGCAGTTTTTCAGAAAGTGTGGTACTTTGTCAGTAGATAACTTTAATCAACTTTGATTTTTCCTCAGCTAAGGTTGGGAGGTCAACTCACAGATTAGTGAATTTTTGTTGTTGATCGTGTGAATTAGACCCAAGTTTTTCAGTTTTTCTCAGGTTTCTTTTATTTGGTATTATTAAAATAAGGTATGACCTTTTTTCTAGATCTAAAGAAATATCTTCCTTTACATTTCTTCTTCAACAGTAAGAATTAGCTTCTGATCATTGAATTCAAAGCTATTTCACCCCTCAGTATGATTTGGGCCTTCAAATTTTTAGCAAGGTGCTCTCTTCCCGGTTGCTGGGTTGGTGTGGGTGTGGCCATGGTGAGTGTGGCCTAGTTAGCCTCCTACACCACGGTGGTGGGGAATTTTTGTCCTCCCTGGGCTCCGGAGGCTTTCCTCAAGCCTCTGGGGGAGTGAAAACAGCCTCCTCAGGCTCCGGAGGCCCTCTAGAGGCCAGAAATGGGCCTGTTTTTCGCCCTCCCAGAGCCTCTGCGCGGGCCCTGCATTTACCTGAATCCAAAACGGGCCATGTGGGGACTCCTGGGAGGGGTGGGTGGGGTGGGTGGGTGGGGTCCCCAGGAGTGGGATTTGGGGGTTCTCTAAACTGCACAGTAACTTAGCTAGAGGTTCTCCCAAACCCTTGCAGCCTATCCCTGATTTGGGGAATATGCAAATGTAATTGAGCAATTAAATATTAAGGCCAATTAATACAATTTTTTTTAAAAATGTTTTAAGTCTACCAACAGACTGACTAAAAATCTTGTAAGAATTCACATCATTTCTGTAGCAAATTATTTTAAAAAAAAATCCAGAGCAAATTATCTTGTAAAGGTATATTTTCTCTAAAGATTCCACATCTTATTCATTTGTGCCTGAACAATGTATAACATTCAGCAAGCTAGAATATTGCATCACTAGCATATTTCTTCCCCCAGTGCATTTGCTCTTGACCTGAAGAGCAGAACAGAACTAGTTCAGGAAGGCTATATGTACCGATTTTGTGGTATCCCTTCACCCCCCCCTTTCCTGCAGCTGTACTAGATTAACTAAAGGGCATGCCAATGATCAAGGATGCAGGTATTAACAGTGTTGTAGCAATAGTGAGACTGAATTCTGCTTATAATTTATGATGGAATTGTTTATCTTATGCTTCACGTCAGCCATATTTTGTGTGTTGTTTCCTACCTTCATAATTATCAGACAGTTGAATGTTCTGGGTATCAGTTATGGCAGCAGTAATTGTTGTATCCCAGGTATCAATCAGTGCAGTAAAGAGCTCTCATTGGTCAAGACGCACTGAGTATGCAGGCGGGAGAATTACGCGTTCTAATTGGTTGCCGGTTTGACAGCTGCCTTATAAAAAGCTGTCAAACCGAAGTTGCTTGTTCTGTTTCTTAGAGTTGTTAAATAAACACTTCTGGTTGACTTGCCTCTTGCCTCAGTCCGTGATTCCTTGTTCGGAATACACAAAAGTAATCTTAATAGTCCTGGAGACAAGTGGGATGATCTGGATTTGTTGTTATTGTCTTCATGGCAAAGACGTGATTCTAATCCTGTTTAACAAGTACTTTGCTTTGAAAATAAAGCACTTCTCTGTAACTGTGGTAATGTATTTGGTACATTACCAAGAAAGCATGCAAAAACCATGGTCTTTCATTCAGTTTTTCTACTGCATCAATAAGAACCCCAAGACTGCCATGCAAACTGCTTCTAAGAGAAATGTAATAGTGTTGTGTAAATTTCAATTTCAATTATTAAATAAGTCACAGTGGCAATGATATTAGATGGTGCCACAAAGATTGGCATCCAGTCTGGATTCTGGAGAAAATGATGTTAAGAGATTTTCCTCCTTATTGATATTTCTATCAACTCACTTATCTAGAAGTGCTATTGTTTCATTTATCACTTCCCTAATCCTTCATTCCTTAAGGATTTTTATTCTTATCTACTTTGTGGGTAAATACTTATGTATCCCTGACTCTCAAATAGTGGCTAGAAGCTCCTTTTATTTCATAAATCTCAAGACTATCATTATTGTGTTACAGTGATGACAAATAATACCAGATTCCACACCTCAAAGCAACCATCAGGACCAACAGAAGCCCCTTGTGTATCACTGTTGCTACAATCTCTATTATACCCTCAATAAAAAAAAATCCAGAGCTATATCTTTTACTGCATGTGTCCTCTTTTTGAAATTTTGTATCCCCATAGAAAGCCATTATGTAATTATGTGTAGGGCAGTGCAGAGGATAAAATTGAAATTTAGAAAATTTTTCTTTTAAAGTTTCTTTTCTAATGTTTTTGGGTCAGGATACTTTGTACTGAAAGGTAACTCCTGCAATTGTTTTTTGCATATGTATAATGTTGTACCTGTTATAATATTTTTTTTTAATTTCCCCAACTTCTTTCTATTGATTTGCCATAATGTACCTGACAAGCAACTATAATAAATACTCCATGAGCTGCCATTCACAAGCAACTATAATAAATACTCCACAGCTGCCATTCATAACACAAAAGCCATTAAATATATTACTGTAGAGGCAAAAAGGGGTTTCCCCTTCTGTTTATATGGAATAAAAGGTAGTGAAGAATGTCAGTGGGAAGCTGATGGGATGTTTTCCTTCTTTGCATTAATCTATGAGAACAATATCCCAGTTCTACAAGCTATCAAAGTAAAGTTCCTATCATAGTATCAAGTATTTGTGCTAATAGCTATGTTCTGTTCTCTCACATAAAGAATCATAGGACTGAAACTCTGCAGGAGAACTATGGTATTTAACCACCCAGTGCTGATATCAAAATCTGGTATTTATTGATTCTGTCAATATTCTGGAAATTTAACCTTCATAATACTCCGCTTCTTTAAACCTATTAAGTGATGCTGGGCGTATAGAGTTAGAGCTGGGCAATCTTTCTCACAATACTTCCAAATAAAATGTTACAGCAACTTTTTTTTAATTGATGTCCTCTAGAACAGTGTTTTTCAACCTTTTTGTGCAAAGGCACACTTTTTTCATGAAAAAAATCACGAGGCACACCACCATTAGAAAATGTTAAAAAAATTTAACTCTGTGCCTATATTGACTATATATAAAATGTTTTTCCCACGGCACACCTTACACTATGTCACGGCACACTAGTGTGCCGCGGCACAGTAGTTGAAAAACACTGCTCTAGAAGATTTGGATTTTTAAAAAAATGCACCATTCCTCAGTTAGAAGAGCCAACGATTGAAAAAAACTAATGAATATTGTGTAGAAATGTGGACTTCATCTTTCCCAATTTTCAGTGTTAGCTAGGAAATGTTTACAATTGAAGCCCACACTTTTTGATGGCATCAGATAGCTAATCTCAGCATGGTAGTAGTAGCTCCGACCCTTTGGAACGATCTCCCCGTGGAGATTCGTACCCTCACCACCGTCCAGACCTTCCGCACGGCCCTCAAGTCCTGGCTATCCCGTCAGGCCTGGGGATAAAGATCATAATCTGTCCCCACCCGAATGATGAATGAATGTTGAGTGCTATTTTTACTCATGTATTGTTTCATGTTTACTGTTTTGTACCCCTTTCCCTATATTTTGTAAGCCGCCCTGAGTCCCCTCAGGGAAAAGGGCAGCCTATAAATATTAATAAAACGAAAAAAAAACTAAAATGGTAGGAATAGCTACAAGAAATTGCAGTTAGCTAGTAAACTCACCATGGCACAGAATAGACAACTTATTTTTACTTATCTGGCTAACATGTCCTGAAACTAGGATGCACTAGTGCAATTACTATACTACAGACAAAAAGAAGAAGGGGACCTATAAGCCTTCTTTGTAGATGTGTGTGCACATGCATGTAGTCATATAGCCTTTAAACAAAGAGGAGAAAATACCTTTCAAAATGTAAATATCTCTAAATCAAAGAGAGGAAAAATTGTCAGTTTAACAGAGGCACCATTGGTGTCATGCTTCACATTAGACTTGGCTATTAATATTGCCTCTTCAGATGATTGTTTTTTAAAAAACAATTTTTTTTTGAACAAGGACAAACAGACATAAAAAATAAAATAAAAAAACCCATCTTCCATTACAAATTGTAGAAAGTGTGTCAGTTGGTTACAGTATTTCCATGCATCTCTTCCATAGTCACCACCTGTTTTTCATATCAAATCGCATATTATAAATTCACCTATATTCATGTATATCACAATTATTATATCTCAACCTTAATTTTACTATAATTGTTTTTACATCCTTTTATATGTAATATTCAAAATCTAGAATAGGATTATATGATAACATTCCATTAAATCATCCTAAAATCATCCAATCACAATACATCTTTATAACATATTCTAGATAAAACTTTTAATCCTCCTCTCGTAATCTCCATGTGTTGTTTATATAAAATTTCATATTATCAAACTAACATATCTATATGTATTATCATTATTAATCATTATTTAACTATAGCTATTGTTGCTTCATTTTATACCTACTACTAGTAAACTAAATTTAGCTTCATTTTTATTATACATTTTCATTGCATCAACTTATATCTTTCCAGTAATAGTACGGTCTTATATCTCTTACCATTTGTAGCATTAATGTTCTAGTTACTTTCTTAATAAATCTTGTAAAACTTCTCTTAACAACATGTTATTCCTTTCATATCTCATAAAAGCTTGAAACCCAACATCTGTTCTTTCCATCAGCTTATCTTTGGTTATTGCTAGTGCTTCGGTCAAGATTTCTCTCCTTATCTCCGTCAATTTTTTTCTCTTTTCTTTTTCTATGCTTTAAAGTCTGGGGTAGAGTTCCAATCCATCTATCTCCCCTTTCCATATTCCACTCTTGCCATTACCAACCATGCTCACTTTGTTGTCAGTATCCACAGTTTTCTTATCTCTTTGCTCATTTTTTTCTTCCATCTTTTGAACTCTGTCCTCCACTTTCTTCATTTGGTAAACATCCTCAGTTTCTCCATCAGATTTTTCTGTTTTGTATTCCATATTCTCCATTCTCTTTTCACAACTAATAGATTTTGAATTTCAAACATAATCATTTGCAATGTTACAGCTTCTTTTTCCTGCTAAGCCATTCTTTCAATTTTGCAGACACTGCCACTATAGGGTTCGAGGCTATTTTAATAAACTTAAAACAGGTTAATTTATTATCTTTCAAGTCACAATGTTGTCTTCGCTCCAATAGCCAGTGATAGAACTTCCAAAAGGCACCTGTATAAACAACTTGTGCTCTTCCTACTATCACTGTCAGTAAGCAAACTGAAAGAACCTTGAATCTCAAGTGATGAAAGAGGAAAAAGAAAAAACAATGTATCCAGCCTCCAGCCTCTAAGTGACAGTATAACTGCTTTTCCTCCTGTTGTTACAACCCCCTTTATAATCCTTCTTATTATCTTCTTTATATTCCAAGTTTAAGAAAGAAAAAAACCCCTTAAATGGAGATCCAAAACAATCCAATCAATCAAACCAAGCATTATAAAAAAAGAATTTAAATCCATAGGTATAAGTAAAAGTGAAAAAAGAAGAAGAAAGAATTAATTCATTCAGTTTAAAAAATAGGGAGCCCCTGCAAAAGTTCCATCTGTGAAAAAAATAAAAATAAAAATAAAAACTGGATAACACACTAAGTTCAATGAAGATCAATCTCGCCGCCTACAGTCTTCTGTCTTCAATCTTAACTTAATTTTTTTCTTGGGTAGTCTCTTCCTCTAATAATAAAATTTCCTCACCAATTCGACACACTTTCTCTTTCCACTTTCTTCCCATTCTGGAGCTGTCCCAACTTCAGCAGCTTCATTAGCTGTGTTTCTATTGCCGGAAAAAAGGGCTATTCCTGGATCTTTCAGGGACTTTGCGGTGTCCCTGAGAGCAGCAAGAGGTTCCCTTCTCAATCACCATCTTTGCAGGATGGTTTAGGTCCAAATGGACCATCCAGCAGCAGAAATTTGACTGCGATCTTGGAGCACCAAGATTGCACGTCGTGCCGTTGCGATGTCAGCTCTCCTCCAGATGGTTGTTGATTTAGACTGAAATAGTAGTAGAAGAAGCGTCAGAAACAATAAATCCAGGTGATCATGAAGCTTCCTGTTCTTATAGAAACCAAACTATTTTTTTCTTTGTTTCTAATTGACCCTTTTCTACATCAAAAGCTGGGCAAGGGTGAAACCTTTGAAAACCTGCTTATACAAAACAGTTCCTTGAATGTCAGTCAGATACCATGGTGACAGATATGGGGGCTGAGATCACCATGATACAGGTGATGCCATGACTTTGTTCCTTTCTTTTTCTAAGCAGAAGACAGATTGAGATCTGTTTAATGTTATCATGCTTCTTTACAAATAGTTTTCTGGAGAATTTTTAAAAATTGCTAATTAACAAATAAATGGAAATAAATATGTGCCCTATATATCAGCACAAAAGGGAATGAATACAAACGGTAGAAACTATCACGTTTGGAGCACACAAATTAATTTCAAGTAGAAATCTGCATCCAGAACAGCTAGTTCAAAATCACTGAACATTGAGCAATTCCAGACTGGCTGTTGGCTTTTAGGAATGGAATTAGAATGTTGGTTCATCTTTTATTAGACTCTTCCAGAATGATAGGTTTACAGTGGGAAAATCTCTGGAAAGGAAATGAATTATCTTATTTCAGATTGGCCTTGTGTATTTTGGATCCTGCCTATGAGACAGTGGAAGATGAAGTATTGTTCAGTATTTAATTAATTAGTTAGTTTTTACATTCCTTTAACCAGCAAATGGTTCAGTACCCATTGTTTTCCTTTAAGCAGGAGTGTGTAATTTGTTAGGGCCAAGAATAACACTTCAAAAATTGTGAAGCATAAATACTTCTATTTAAGTTTCTATTTGCTACTGTAGTCTCTAACAGTCATATCTGTATTTAGGATCACATAGCTATAGTAGAAGCTTCTTCACAGCAGTTGTATAAATCTAGGAAAAGATTTGACTGATTTAAGGAGTTTCAAAAAGATGGAGTGAAGCATTTCTTTCCAACTAAATCCCATTATTGCACCACTATAATCTTTATTATTGCCATACTCTATTTAATATTTTCTCATTTTTAATGTTGGAAACTATTTTTGGAGGTGACTGAAAGACACTCCTAAAGCTTTCAGAGGATGTTGGAGCTTCAGGTTTTGGCTTTAAGGAAGAGCTGTGCTCTGGCTCAGTGCAAAGCCTGAAAACAATTGGAATGAGGTCATTTTGGGACATTGCTTAAGTAATCTAGGGCAGGAAAGGAGATATATAACTCATCCTGTCTCCAAATCAAAATCTCACATGGATTTCCATCTCTGGCATATAGTTTGGAATATAGTTTGCAATGTGTTAGGCAACTACGGATTCACTTACCATTTCTACTGGTCCTCAAATAAATGTGAGCGCGCTCAACACATTTTTTGAATTGTGGCAACCAGAACTAGACACAGTATTTCAGGTATGGCCTTACTAGGGCAATATAGAGCAGTACTATCACTTCTCATGATCTTGATGGTATCCCTCTGTTGATGCATCATAGGACTGCATGTGGCTTTTTTGGCAGCTGCAGCACACTGCTTGCTCATACTTAAGTGATAGTCCACTATGACACCTCTCAAAGTTACTACTGTGAGCCAGGTAGTACCTATTCTACACCTGTGCATTTGATTTTTCCTGCCTAAGTGCAGGACCTTATTTTTCTGAGCACTGAATTGCAGCCCATTGTTCAAATCTGTCAAGATCCTTCTGTATCTTCAGTCTATCTTCTAAAGGGTTGGCAAATCCACCCACCCACCCAAGCTTGATGTTGTATACAATTTTGATGAGTCCTTTTATATCCCCTCATTAGATCATTTATGAAGATATTGAAGAACAATGGTCCTAAGACAGAGCCTTGAACTACTCCACTGCATGCTTCCCTCTGTGTAGATATACAGTAGTTCCATTGAGGACTATATGTTGAGAGCGGTTGGTCTGCTAGTTGTGAATCCATCTGGTGGCGATGTTGTCTATCCCACATTTTTTTAACTTGCCAAGAAATAGGCCATGATCTACTTTGTCAAATGCCTTACTGAAATCTAAGGAAACTAAGTCCACAGTATTTCTCTGATCCACTAATTTAGTCATTTTATCAAAGAAAGCAATAGGGCTTGTCTGGCATGACCTGTTTTTAACAAACCCGTGTTCACTTTTTGTAACAGCTTTGCTCATTTCTAGGTGCTTGCAAATCTACTTCTTGATTATCTGTTCCAGGATTTTCATATGCATTGATGTTAGGCTGATTGTCCTGTCTGTCTGTATGCAGTAATAACAGGTGAGACTCCTTTGTTTTAACTAAGCTAAGAAGTGACATTACAGCATATGCATTTGGAAGCACATCTCACCATATTTGAGAGGGATTTAGTTGTTTTAGTTACCTAATTGTTATTTTAGCAGTCCACTTTACTGTATTTAGGGATGATCTGCTGATTTCAAGTAATCTTTACATAATTTAATTGGGCATGAGCATCCTGTAATATATATCTGATTCTAAAACACCCATGGCAATCTTTGTAATACTTGAAATACCTCTAGAATTCTTATGAATATCCCCATTGGGTAGATATAAATTTAAAGCAGTCTTTCCTAAGCTTGTGTCCTTCCGATTAAGACTCCAGGTAGTGTCAGGGGGAAGAAAGTTGTACTGAAGTCTTAAGATGACAACTGTGTTTCCAAAGGAAGAAGCAAGAATGATTATACTCAATGAATATGTGTGCTTTTTCTGTTGTCTCTTATATGTCATGCTGGTATGGGGTGACTATAAACTAAACTGTATGATGTAGGCCAGTGGTGGGTTTCAAAAAATTTTCGAACCTACTCTGTAGCTGTGGTAATGTATTTGGTACATTAGGTGTGGCCTCCTTTGTGGGAGTGGCTTGTCACCCATGTGACTGGATGGGAGTGGCTTGCCGCCCATGTGACCGGATATGAAGATGCCGACGACATTTGTCAGAACCACCTTAAATTACCTCACACACAGCACTGGTATGCATAAGAATATGATGTAAACTTGTTTTTTAAAAGGCATCTTTGGTTTGCGTTAAAACAACTTCAACACACGCAATGTTCTGATTGCACCACAAATGCAGTAGTCATCCTTACCTTTCACAGAGGCACTGAGTTTTATAAATATGAGCATGATAGTGTAGAATAATCATATCCAAGGACCAGTGGTGGGTTTCAAAAAATTTTGGAACCTCTTCTGTAGGTGTGGCCTGCTTTCTGGGTCCACTGGTGGAACCTTTTCTAACCGGTTCGGTAGATTTGACGAACCGGTTCTACCGAATAGGTGCGAACTGGTAGGAACCCACCTCTGATGTAGGCAGAAGTCTTTAGATAAAATAGCAAAGAAAAGGTAGTAAAAAAACCATCAGTAAGAAGGAGACTGCAACCAATTCAGCTAGGAACAAAAATAACTGGAAGGGCCTGGAAATTTGGTTGCCTGAGATATTTCTACCCTTAATAATAAAAACGCAATAAATTAAATAGCTATTTTGTGCTTATTTGCAATATTCAAGATCTAGTATCTGAGATGGCCACTTCACTTTCACTAGTGGTAGACCAATCCTGAAAAGTTAAAATACAGCATATAGGATCAACAACTGAATATAGGCCTCGCTGCATATTTGATGGGAGTCAGTTTTATGAATGAGGAGCTTGCTCTATCAAAAAGTACCCAGTTCTTTTCTTGTTGCCTTATTGCTCTGAAACCAGAGTCATACCTAATCTTACACTTTAGGATGTTTTTTTTAATGTGTTTAGTTTGCTCCTAGGTAGAATAAAAGGTTATAATGACATTTACCACACTTTATCACTCTGCCTTTTATATGACTGTTTGCTGAACGCTGTCAAATGTTTGTCTTCCTTATCACATGGAAATCCAATTTATGGAATAAAGTCCCCTTCTTTTGCTTGACTGGCATTAGTATGACTTCACAGTTTGCATGCCTGTTTTACAAAAGGATGCTCAATTGATTTTTTATTGTAGCAAGGAAGTAACTCCCAGCATTTCAGGTTACTAGGTGACCTAATGCAAATGTTTAAAAATAACAGCATAGTTGTATCAAATGGATATTTATAGAAAATGGAAAGTAGTTCCTAGTATTACCATCTGGTAACCATGACGAGGCAAGTGACATGAAATGGTAATGGCTACAATCCTGCTTCAACAATGTGTGTGAACATAGAAAGATAGCACGGTGCAGTTAGATTATACAGTAACTTCAAATAGTAGCTAAACTGAGTCAGCCAGGCGCTTTACTATAGTTTCTCCTACACTCCCCAAGTAAGACACAATTATTACTTCTGTGGAAAACAGCTTTACATATAGGATCAAAAGATAAACAGACTGCTAGGTCCTTCATTTAACCCAGCAGAAACTCAGCTGACATATTATCTCAGTTCTTCTTGTGCAGCAATGAGAATAATGGAGAGGGGAGAGTTGTATTGTTTAACATTTCTGAGATGGGGGAGGGAAAGGACAGGTAGATGCCTTCAATTGAATTTAATTCCTGCAAATTATATGGAATAACCATCGACGATTTTTGGCAACAAGTAGTAGTTTTACCACTGCCTTTTTCCAGGATGTTTTTCAGTTTCCTGGTCTAGTCTATATTATCTGGTACACGTATATGCTTATAAAGTTTTGTTTACTGTTTCAAAAGTTTCCAGAAGGATGGCCCTGTTTCATTATCATTCTTCATATGTGATCTAGGTCCGTGATGGCGAACCTATGGCACACGTGCCCAAAGTGGCACACGAAACCATGTTGCCCAGCATGCACGGCCTTGCCTGTTTGTCTTCTGGATTTCTGGCATGCATGCACGTGCAATGATCAGATGTCCTTTGTGTGCACAGCAGTGCCAAAAATCGGTGTGTGCATGCACACGCGCTAGCTGATTGTCGGGTGCATATGCATGCCAGAACCCAGAAGTTCAGCTTTTATGGTGTGCGTGGCAGTGCCAGAAACCAGCCTGTGCATATGCGCCAGCCAGCTGATCATCAGGCATGCACACGTGCTAGAACCCAGAAGTTTGGCTTTTCCAGACTTTCTGACGAGTGCAGGTGCAACATTTCTGCATGACCTTTTTGGCCCTTGGTGCCGAAAAGGTTCACCATCTCTGATCTAGGTCTTTAAGTGGGTGATTCGTGAACAGTTCCCATTTATTTATATGGGTCTGAAAACAAAATCATATCTTGCTTCTATGTACTTAAACATAAACAAAAAGCCAAAGAACTGTTTTTCCTCTGGGCCATTTTAAATATGTAATGTTATTTTTTTAATCAGGCGTTTCCTTGCATTTTCCATTTCTTTTTAATATTTGTGATATAATTTCATGATACATCAATGGAAGAAGGAGAAATTATCAAGTCCAATCCAAAAAGATTCTCTCTCAAAGGCACTTCTACACCCTTCCATTACCATCACTGCTTTCTCTCACAAACACCAGGAAAGTAACTGTGACCAATTTTACTCCTGCTAATCTTAATACGGATAATGAGGGAAAGAAAGGATGTGGAGGCAGAACAAGCCAGAGTTTCCATTAATGAGAAAGCAGACTCTCTACCAGCTTGGTCAGATTGCAGTGACTGAAGACAAAAAGGCCATCTTTAGTATAATGTTACATATACTGTGAAATTGACTCTCTCCCAGACTGCAGATGTGGAGGGTAAGGCAGATCAGGAAATTTACAAATCTCCCCTATGGAAGCATCCTCAGCCTCTGACTTCATCTTCTTATGGAATAGCTATGTTAACAGATACAGTATATACCCGTGATGGTGAACCTATGGAATGCATGCCACAGGTGGCATGCAGAGCCCTCTCTTCAGGAATGCGAGTCATTGCTCCAGCTCAGTCCCACTGCACATGCATGCACGACTCCCACCAGGCCTCCTTTTGGGCCTCTACCACACATGCGCTGGAGCTGGGTGCATGCGTGGGTAGCATGCAGGGATGTGTGGCGCAGGCCTCCTAGGGCCCATTTTTGTTCCAAGGAGGCTGCAGGGAGGCCAATTAGGCCCAAAATGGGGCACAGGAGTCATGTGCACATGGATGGGGGGGTCATGGGCACTTGTGCAGGGGGCAGGGCACTCGGGTAGGGTCACACACAAACATACACGTTGCATTATGGGTGCAGGCACACGTGCTGTCCCGCACATGTGCTTTCGGCACACAACAGCAAAAAGGTTACCCATCACTGGTATATACTTTGGAGGGGAAGGAGGATAGCAAAAAGCACTATGTGGCTAAGCTCTCTACCCTCATAATTAGATGGTGCACTTTTGCCTTTCTTTCCATTTTGAAAAGTTACTTATCACCAGTGGTGGGTTTCAAAAAAAATTGGAACCTACTCTGTGGGTGTGGCCTCCTTTGTGGGAGTGGCTTGCCGGCCATGTGACCTGGTGGGAGTGGCTTGCCGGCCATGTGTTCTCTCTCTCTCTCTCTCCCCCTTCCTTTTGTCTCTCTGTCCCTTTTTTCTTTTTTCTTTCATCTCTCTCTCACTTTTTTCTTTCTTTTCTCTCTCTCTCTCTCTCTCTCTCTCTCTCTCTCTCTCTCTCTCTCTCTCTCTCTCTCTCTCTCTCTGTCTCTCTCTCTCTCTCTCTCTCTCTCTCTCTCTCTCTCTCTCTCTCTCTCTCTCTGTCTATGTGGCAGTAGTGGGTTTCAAAAATTTTTGGAACCTCTTCTGTAGGTGTGGCTTGCTTTCCGGGTTCACTGGTGGAACCTCTTCTAACCAGTTCGGTAGATTTGACGAACCAGTTCTACCGAAAAGGTGCGAACTGGTAGGAACCCACCTCTGCTTATCACCCATCTTTGCCTCATGCTAAATTTCCCTTTCTCTTTCTGTAAGTATTTTGGTTCCAGTGCCTTATTTCCTTTGTTGTGGTGGAGAAATAATCCCTCTTGAGTTTTGTATTCCTTTGGTTTGAGCATGCACTTTGCAAAGGGAAAATTAACTACAGATTCCTGCAGGAGTGACCTGGATTGTGGAACTGGCCATGAACATGCCTAGATTGCAAATATCTCCTGACTGAGATCTGGAAAGAACTGAAATGAACATGACTGATAAACAACAACAAACAAAACCCTAAGCTAATGCCTCTCAGTAGTATACAGAGAAGTTTTTCCAAAATCGTTTAAAATGGAAAGATTTGTAATAGAATGCTACTATAAATGGGACAAAGCCTGGAGAGTTTAATGGGATTTATGCCTTTATGCTTCTCTTTTCTAACAGTTGGGAGCTCCCCATATTTGTTTCAGTAATGTACAGCATTTTAAAATGTTTGCAGAGCCACAACTGTGGAAATAAAAGAACTACTGCTTTGGGGTTTGCTCTGCTGTGACTAAAAAATAAAATAAATCCATATTCTCCAATCGGGAATAAAACAGCCCAAAGGAATCCTGTTTTTTTGGAACAGGCAACCCACTCAAATATTTGCTGCTTGGGGAAGGAAGTTGTTCTACTCCTGAGCCATCTGTGTTATCTCTTCCAGGCATCCTAAGGGAAACAGCAGTACATTTCTGGTGAATCTTCTTGAAGTAATTTAACAACAACTACAGATCTCATGTGAGCTGTATAGGCGAAAGGGATACCCACTGAGAATGTATAAATTCCCAGTAGTAAACTATTAGCGCAAGCATCTCCTAATGTACATAGCATACACAACTACTGGTGGATGCAAAGTAGCAATTGCACTAAACTCTTGTGTTAGGAACATGCCTGTAATACTCACAAACAAGTTGGAGGTAGTGAGATAGGATAATAGTTGCTAAAGGTTAATGGGAGAAATGGTATTGACACACTGAAGAGGAAGTGCAATAGTATGTATTGATCTAATTCGCAACCCAAATCAACCACAAATTTGACCATATCTATGCTTAACAACTAAGTGCACCTACTGGTGCACTCTTTTATGGTTCTCATACTGGCTTGACTCTTTTAAAAAATCCCATTTGACTAAAAGGCCTTGGCAATGGCTTTCAAGGTATTTAGAGCTGGATACCATGTCATCCCATTTTACAATTTCCCTGGTGCTCAGTCCTCCATTTCCAAGAACGAAACAACAATCATTTTTCTTCCTAGGCAATTATGATGATACAGATAGCTCTCGAGTTATGACCACAATTGAACGTAAAATTTCTGTTGCTACATGTAACATTTGTTTTGCCCCATTTTATGACATTTCTTGCCACAATTGTTGAGTGAATGAGTGTGGTTGTTAAGTTAGTAATGTAGTTGTTAAGTGAATTGAGTTTCCCCATTGACTTTGCTTGTCAGAATGTTGCAAAAGGTGATGACATGACCCTGGGACAGGCAACTGTCATACATTTGTGTCAGTTGCCAAGCATCTTTGATCATGTGATTGTGGGAATGCTGCAATAGTTGTAAGTGTGAAAAATGGTCATAAGTCATTTTTTTCCAGTGCCATTGTATCTTTGAACAGTCACCAACTGAATTGTTTTAAGTTGAGAACCACCTGTAGTTGATAGTGAACTAGCTAGCTAGCGTTCATGACCCATGGAGTTACCAATTTTAACTATTTAAGAAATAAGTTATGACTTGCAGCCATCAGTCACTTTCCTTTCCTTGTTTTGGCTTTAATTTGGTCAGGTTCATGTAGTTTAGTGTATTGTCATCATTTTAGCCATTGTCTATCCACTGCAGGATGAAGGCCTTTTCTGCCTGTTTCCAGTTAATACAGCTTTCTTTTGCCAATTGAGCCCACAATACTTGTTTTAGAGCTCTTTTGTGGATGCTTTTTATCAAGTAAGATTCATTTTATGACTGCCTTGGTTCTTGCTATGCCGCTGCTGGCCCACTTCTTCTGTGACTGCTGGCTGCCAATGGCACATGTTGCTCCCAGCCTCCATCTTGTCATCAGAGGCCTTCAGGAAGGGCCTCTGAAGCTGAGAAATGGTCTCCAGATTGATGCATGCAGCATCAATCTGAGAAACAAGCTCTGAATTGATGCACACATCAGTCTGGAGCTCTTTTATTGGCTGCAGAGGCCTCCTGAAGAACTCTGACACTCTGTGCAACCAGGTATAATGGAGTGGGTGGGGTCTTAACTGGGTTTTTTGGGAGGGTAGAGTGTATATTGGGCACACGTGTAAAAGTCAAGCTAGGGTTTATTTTGGGAATACGCCTTATTTTCAGGAAAACACAGTATAAAATCTACTATTTTTACCATTAGCTTTTTGATTAAGTAAAGCCAACTCATTAGACAGTCGCTAAGATTTATAATAAAATTGCAGGAACTGTGAATTCAACCTCTTGCTCTCCTGCCAGAAAAGTTAATGGAAATCTTAAACAAATACATAATATTCTCAATCCCTTTTCTGCTTTGCTTTCTTTCCATAACCACCTAGTCTGTAAAGGTCACCATCATAACATTCCCACCCACATGCTGTTCACTACTCACAAACTCACATTTGTAAGTTGTCCAGTAAACTCCTTCTAACTGTACTAATCATAGAAGTGAATGTTTCTTTGCTTTCCAAAAAAGAAAAAAAATAGAAACAATGAGTCTTTCCCAGGGAGTGGCTAGCTACACCATTACCCAAGGGCCTGAAGCCTTCTCGTTGGCAAGCTGTTCAAGCTGTTCAACCCTGACAACCCAAAAATAACATCCTTCCCCTGGATAGCTTTGCTCTAGCTAGATAATGGGTGGTTCCACCTTCTCTGCAGGCTCATCACTTCCTTCCCCCACAGGAATGGAAACGTCCTCCATCTATTTCCTGCCCAGTGCATTTCCTTAACACACCAACCAGGTCATGTATGACTAATCTTGGAGCTGAGCTGAAACAGTGCATAATAAGGTTTTAAGGCATGAGTCAGTGGTCTAAGCTGGAATCATGAGACAAAGTTTCTTTAGTTTCTGACTCAAGAAGGCAACAGGGATCAACTGCAGGATTGAGAAAGCACTTTATGACTTTTGCCTTATGGTGGAAATAACCATGAAGTGAGTCAGAGATTATCATGATTTTTACATAGAATAAAACAGGAGCATGTGTAGTTTATTTAATGAACTCACATATATTTATTTAATCAGAGTTTTAAAAAAAATTATAATCTGGAACTATTGCAAATTTGAAAAATCAAACTGTGAATTAGCTAATATTTAGGTTCTTCAAGAAAAGGTCAGTGTATGAACCTGACTGAAAATCACCTCCTACAATGAAGAAAGTATTCTTGTAATCTTAGGCACAGTTTAGAAAGAAAGAAATCCATGAAATCCAAGATCCTGCAAATTACTTTACATGTTATTTGAGAGTTACTACATAGTGGTTTGAAGGAGAGGTTCAAAAACATACAAGTGACTGAATGAATCATCTTTGGTAGATCAAAGATGGTTCTTTGGCCTCATTGGTTATCTATGGACATATGTCACAGGAGATTACAATGCTGATGAGAATATAGAATTAGAGGATTAGTACAAAACTACATGTATTACAATTGTTTAGGACAAAGATGATAACAAATTTTATTCATTAGTGCTGAAGCAATTATGAGTGGCAGCTATCTATAGAAACTTTGTAGATTGATGTTGCATGCTGGAAATCACATATATCAGGTAGTAGAATTAAGAGCTTGAATAATGCAGATGTGGAATAGCATGAAAACTTTACTTAAGATGAATAAAGGAATGATACTGCAATGCTAAGTATCCTACTGAAAGAAAACCTTAAGTTATTCTGGAACATAGAATTTATTCTGCCCTTTGAACACAAATTGCCTATTGTCTAGTTTAAATTGCAATGGCAGGCAAATATGGAAAATAGAAGCAGGTGCAACATAAAATTTAGCTGTGCCGAAAGAGTAGGAATTGAAGCAATGTTTTTCAGCATGCAAAGTAAATGTGTTGATATTCAGCTGTGCTCCTATTCCTTTTCCCTTTGATTGCATTCGAGCACAGATTCTCATGTAGAATGTAGCTCAGTAGACATCACATACAAAAATGTGATCATTCCAAAATCTTAGGAAAATGGGAAGTGAGAAATTTCATACTCACATTAATAGAAGTGGTAGAGATTCTCCAGAAAGCAGCATGCAGGCCATAATTTTCCTGCATGTTTCAATTACAGATATAGGAACAGCTTAATCTGAAACAGCGTCTGTATGCAAACCATGACCCATTTCTAAATGCATATGCCTATTTGTCTGATGGCAAATATTATAGCAGGAAAAAAAGATATCTAAGGAAACTAGGTATATCTAGCTTCACCTTGGGGTGATATGATAGTCATATTCCAATATTTGAAGGACTGTTGCAGAGAAAGGAAGACAATTTATTCTCTAAAGCACCAAAGCTAAGACAAAAAGCTTTTCAAGCCTGCCATACCTACATTCTTCAAAATTTAGAGAGGAGAATTGACATCACCAACGTGGTTATCAGCTGAACAGTAGACTGAGAAGTATATTAAATAAACCATTATATGATAGTAATACGTGTACTGTATATGATAGCATCCAGAACATTCTGATGTGGACAGATTTAACATGATTCTTGGTATTTGAGTACATTAAAGACAAATAAACATGTTCTGTGGAAGGTTTTGAAGACAGAAGTGTGAAAGCATAGAAAAATAGAAGAATTGTGGGTAGGAAAAACAAAATTTCAGTCCCCAGACCTGACTCTGAGACATTGTGACAAAAGTTTATTCTCTAAAAGGTTTTTTTTTATCCCCCCCACCCCCACGCCTTCACACTTCTACTTATAGAGTAAGATGTTTAACTTTATTTTCATCATTAGCATCTTGGTGTGAACTGATGATAGTAGGATGTCTAATGTATCAGTTCTGGGCTGAAAAAAGGTTATTTATTTTAACAGTCTACACACTTATCCATATTATAATACAATGATGTAGTGTAGATGGTGAACAAAAAGATTAAAACAAAAGCACAGTATTAAAAAAGCAACCAGAACCGATATTAAAAAATATATACCAGATTGAAAAATACATTCCATTTCTAATCCAAGGATTGGAACAAAATAAATTAATCAACAAATCTTCCTTCAGCTCTGGTTTCAAAAGGCATTAAAGACATGGGACAACAATCAGGTCTTTATAATAATGCTACATGAAAGATCCAAAGGGGTTAAGGATATCTGATACTCTTCTAGGGGGTAACTTTATCAAAGATAAGATATAACTACTTTATCCCTACTTAACAGGCAAAACCTGGAATATGCCCATCTTTTCTGCAAAAACAATCAAAGACAGGCAGTCGCACAGATACCCTTTATGCAATGACTTCTAGCTGGCAATAAAATAATACTAAAAAAAAATCTGACATCTAATAATTATGTAGATTTTTGCACTCCAGATCAAGTAAGTCTATTGGAGCCCCAATCACACAAAAGGAACGAGAGAGTTCCAAGGTCAAAATAGCAAGGAAGAATGGGCAGAGTAGTTGCCAATTCTGGCGAAATCAACAAACAATGGCTAGGCAAGCAACCATTCAAGACATATAAGTTCAATCACTATTTGTTCATAAAAAAGAAGGCTATCATTTCTTGCGCTAAGAAACTAACACATGGACATATGTCTGAAAATATGAACAAAAAACTTGTGGCTGGTCTGTTACCTTAGAACTGCATGCTGTAATGTCTTCTCTGCTCTGGTTGAATACTTAATAATCATTTCTCCTAGGCTTCACTAGCACATTGTCAGAAGATTGCACAATTCTATTGCCTGGAATAATCTATTTTTCTTCTTTATGTGGTGAGTAGATTATCATTTTTGTTAGAACTCATTGTCAGAAACGAGTGGCAACCTTTGCCTCTTGTCTCTCCCCACCAAAGTTTTCCATAATGCAGACTACAGTATTCTGACGGTTTTTTTTTCTCTTTTACTGAAAAATTTGTTCCTTAACATATTAATTCACTTATCAATGGACTTAATATGCTGTTCTTTCTGCCAAAGGTTATCAGAACAGTGTGCATATGCGCGCACACACACACACACACAAACGCACACATATCAAATGAAATAAAAATCTTTATTACAGTCATAGGTCAGTATAGACACCCATCACACATGCACACACAGTATATAAAAATAATATATTTTTTAAAAAATCTAATCACAAATATAAAGTTCACTTTAAAAGGGAAGTCTAAAAGGTTTTGTGGCAGGTGGTGTCTCACAAAGCCAGAGGTGGTATTCAGCCAGTTCTGGAAATGGAAATTTTGAGTAGTTCTGAGAAATGGCAAATACCACCTCTGACTGGTCCCACCCCCATCTATTTGCTGCCTCCCAAGTCCCAGCTGATTGGCTGGGTCTTCTTCTGTTGCCCTGCACAGGAGAACGGAGCTGGAAAGCAGGCTAATGAGGTGGGGAGGGAATGGGGATTTTACAGTATCCTTGCCCTGGAGTGGGATAGAAATGGGGATTTTGCAGTATTCTTCCCCTGCCATGCACACCAAGGCATGCCCACCAAATCACACCACACACACAGAACTGGTAGTAAAATTTTTGGAATCCCATCCCTGCACAAAGCCCTGGGTAAAGAAGCATGTTTTTAGTTGTTATTATTACACACAGACACACAGACACACATACACAAATACAGACACACATTCTACATGGGGATCAGTTGTTTTTTCTTGGGAAAATTTTCTAACTGAGGATTGACCTGAAGGAAGGCTTAGTCCTAACCATTATAACTGCATCAAATCCAACAGTGAAAGTTGTATGGGAACGAAAATGAAGATAACTGCAGAATTATTATTTTCCCTTCGTTTTTCATGTAGTATTAGACAACCTGTGCCTTGTTGGGTCATCCTTTCAGAGGTAATTCCTTACCTGAACAAAGAAACAGAATGACCACAGGGCGTAACCCCCCCCCCCCCTAGTGATTTCTGAAATCCTGCCAGTTTTCCCATTAATATTGCTTGTGAGAAATTAGCAGGGAATGTTGGAAATCACTCTTCCTCTTCCTTGGTTGACCTGAGGAACTTTCTGCCATTTTGTTCAAGAACCATGAAGAATACTCATCCTGTTCCGCATCCCAGCATCTTCCAAAAGGGCCTATCCTTCCTGAGAGGAAGTGGCTTATCCATCAACTGCTGGCATTCCCCAGTCAGCTCTACCACACAGCATTTATCTGAGTTGCTGCTTCATCCTCATAACCCGACCATGGTTAAGAGATTTGTCCCTGGTTCCAAAGCAGCTAACTGCCACTCACTCATCAGGCTCTTCCACCAGCCAAATAGGAACAGGAAAAGGAAAGAGAGTGGGGACATACTCCTCCCATTTTCAATTGCACCGCATAATCTATGAGTTTGGGGAATGTATAGTCAGTAGTGCTGAAGCTGCCACAACTTTATCAAATTTAAATCCCACAGGAGTCATGGATCCCAGATTTTGGATGCATTTTGCAAGTTAACCCATCTGAGTTACATTGGTTCAAAATCTGTTGCCCTATAATGCACAATTTCACCCAATTGAAGGTTGCAAACAGACACAAGAGCTTTAACAATATAATAGTTTGGAGAATATTAATTTGATAGTTGAATAATGCTTTAAATTTTATCTCCCACAACACTAGTCTTAAGCCACTTCATTTTTTTTCCGTACTGGATGATTTAAAGTTAGAAAAAAAGTTGGCAGATCTAATACAATGTTTTCAGCATAGCCTTAATTTTTATGCCTTTATTTACAACATCATCCTATTAGATATGGATCTGCCCAAAATTATTTACTCTGCATTGCTGTGAAATTAGAGATTCACTATAACCATTGGGGCTATTAAAAATAAATTAAATTTCTGCAGTTTACATGTTTAGAAAAGGAAGCAGGTAACTTAGTTCAAATTTTATCTATACTGTTTGTCTGTATATCCACAATTACATTTCCTGAAAAATAATCCTTGCCTACGTTACTTTTAACAGTTAGGGTTTATCACTTAGTTTTTCCAAGTGTGTAAAAAAATAAAACACACCTTGATATTTTAAGGAGCAATTTATACGTACTTTTGAAAAGTCAATATATATTTATGTTAAAGCACATACATATCATAAACATATATTCCTGTATACAACACAATAAAATGTAAATTATATTTGTAGAGTGAACTATTTGTTCGTAAAAGTGAAGTCTGCAGAATTATAATGTATGGTTCCTTACACTTGAGGGCCATTGTCTCATCTGACTCATATGGGAAACATCATTAATTGTGAGAACCACATGATGGGATGTGTTTTCTGAAGTTATCTTTTCCCATATGATGCAGAAGATGAAAATTTCAAAAGGAAGCCTTTCTGTCTCTGGGCCTGGTTCCTTAAGTCTCACAGATCTTAACTTTAGAACATTGTTTTTTTGTTTCTACATTTGTAAGACAGAAGACTTTATATCCCTTGGGATATAAGGATATCTGCACTAGATCAAAGAGTTTCTGCTTCTGGGTAGTTATGTATCTAGAATCAGAAATTGGTGATTTATTAGGAATTGTTCACTGGTAATTAGCTCACCTGTATCAGTCTTGTGAAGAGCTAGTTTGATATTAAAAGGTTTGGAAAGAATGTAAGATGAAAATATTGTCAGTGTTTTGCAGAGATTTGAGGAGGGTCTGCCATTAGTGGTGGTGTGTGGTGTGTGGTGCTTTTCCAGAACCTAAAATAACTGGGGCTGACAAAGCTTGTTTCAAAACCTCTAATGTTTTATCATAATGGCTTTTTCTTGGTAGTTGAATAAAGATTTTGGTTCCTTTTTTAAATTATCGTTTCTTCTGGAACTATATTTGGCATTGAGAGAGTTAAAAGTTATACAGTTAATATTCATTGTCATTGTTCAAGGCTGGCTTATCCAGCACAAGTAGCATTTGTTTTACTCTGGGTTTGGGGTCTTAGCTACACACCTCTGATTTATACTAGGTGGTGATGGCTTAATGCAGCTATCACAAAAAAACACAACTGAGAACATTTGAAAGAATTCCAAGTCGTTTTTCATTTCAAAAAGAATGAACAGGATAATTAATGTTTTAAAATTAATTATCCTACTGTCTTCAGAGGAACTAGAAAGCCATTCTTTTGTCTCTGGGTCAATTTGAGGAACTGGAAATCAAAGTAATTAGCTGAGAATAAAAAATAATAATTGTCTTACGGGAAGTCCATTTGTTCCTCTTGGTGGAGTTTCTGATAGCAAGTATTATTAGTACATACAGTACATAAGAGGATTCAGCCAGCGGATAGGATATCATGCTCCTATTTGAGTCACTTACTCCTCTCCCCAGCTGCTAGGAGTTACCTTCAGCAGACACACAGGCAGACAGATGATTTAGAAAATGATGTCTGTCAAGTTCGTCATTAATGGAGGCAAGATGTAGATGGATCAAAGATGCGCTGTCCTCTGAAAAAATAAAAGCATTGACTTTAGAGCTGTTCAGAAAGGGAACAGGCAAGCAGTGGGAATTCATGTGTGGCTCATCTCGACTGGGCTGTTATTATGTTTTGTTTGTAAGCAATGTATAAAACACTCAGAAAGGGAAGAAGGCTCATTGTTTATTACAATAGCTCTAATTTTAGTTTCAGTTAGAAGTAAGCAATGAGATTGATTGTTTAATATGAATAAATAATCTTGTCAGGGTTTCAGGTAACACCCTTAATGAAAGAAGGCTCCAAGGCTTGAGGTTCCTCAAAGTTCCATTTTATTAGAGATGTCATATTAGCACATCTGGGAAAACCCAAATCTGAAAGTTTCCAGGTTTTCCCCACCCAAGTGAAAATTCAAGTCCCTGCCAAGCATCCACATGTCCATCCCATGATCCAATCAGACACCACTCAAAACTGGAGATGCCTCCCAGTCATCTCATCACAGCTGCAGGGCAAGGTGACATTGACTCTCTGAATTTTTTTTTTATTTTGACTATATATCTCCCATACGCCATATAATCCCCCCTCCTATTTTCTTACAGTTGAAAATGTGGGAGGCCTGAAAGCCCAATGTAAAAGATGCTTCCAGGTCTGACATATCTTTATTTCCCAAGGTGTGCAGACTACCACTGGAATTAATTCATCAATTTTCACTTATTTTGAGGCTTTCATGGGCTTGGGAGTATGGAATTTGTTTATCCCTTCTTCCTCTCTGCCTACATTGCAGCTGATAGTAGGCTTCCAAGAAAAGCCAGTATCTAAGAAAGAGCGGGTAATTAAAAATGAAATGAAAGTAAAATAAAATTAAGCATACTAAAGCCTACACAGAAATGTAATGAATAAAGCAGAGATGCTTTAAGTAGTCACCGTCTTGACTACATACGTATGCAAATCAAATACAGGGCATAAAGCTACATATTTTCACTATACCACTGTACTACGTGTACAAAGTTGGTATTACATGCTAGTAATCATGTACTTGCACTAACAGCCTTTCCTTCCTGCTTTCCGCTGTCCATATAAAGTCTCCAGAATGGATCCAGAACAGAAAAATCCAATCAACTGTCTGATAGTCAATAACACAGAAGATATAGCAGGTTTCTTATCTTTGTTTTCAGTGCAGAAGTGGAAAGAAATGGCAGAGAAGCATAGTCTGATGAAATGTTAGCTGAACCACCTGAATTGTCTTAGTGACAATTATATAATGTCTGATCTTTTTGAAACACTACTCTGCATAGTAGAGTGAGAAGTCGAGGTTGTATTATTTGCATGGTGTGCACAATGTATACTGTACTATTAAGCTTTCATCTCTCCTTAAAGATGGAAGCTTAAGAAAAAGAAAGAAAAAAGGATATTACTGGCTCCAGCTAAAATTTCCACAGTGGAATACAATTAAAGGGAAGAAGACTCATAGTTCAAAAATGTGAAAAATAAATAAATAAATAAAGGGCAATATTAATGCATCAAATACATGCTCAACTGCTCAAAGCAAAGCTCAATTTAACCACTTACCATAACAATATTTCAGTGAGTAATGTTTCAGGTTAGCATTCAAATCATGCAATCAGTTACCAAATTTTCGGAGTATAAGACGCACTGGAATATAAGACTCACCAAGAATTTGAAGAGGGAAATTAAAAAAAAAAGTTTTTCCACTCTGCAGACCTCCCCAAAATGCCTCCCCTTTTTTTGCAAAAACAGGCCTATTACAATAGCCTTTAGGAGGTTTATAGAGTGCTCCTGGGGGCTGGGGGGGCAAAATTGAGCAAAAAGCGGCCTGTTTTTTGTCATTTCTGCCTTCACCAGCCTCCAGGAGCACCCTGAAAGCCTCCTAAAGGCTATGCATGACCATTTTGATGAAGGGGCAAGGTTTCAGGAGGCAAAAAAATGCTGCATTCAGTGTATAAGATGCACCAAGATTTTCATCCTCTTTTCTGAAGAAAAAATGTGCATCTTATACTCCAAAAAATATGGTAAGTCCTTTCCAAGGACTCTCAAGTCCAGCTGCACCCCCACCCCACTCCATTTTCCATTTCAATTCCTCAGCTGTTGCTACTTAAGGTAAAGGTTCTTTTGTACATATGTGCTAGTCATTCCCGACTCTAGGGGATGGTGCTCATCTCTGTTTCAAAGCCAAAGAGCCAGTGCTGTCCAAAGATGTCTCTGTGGTCATGTAGTCGGCATGACTAAATGCCAAAGGCTCACGGAATGCTGTTACCTTCCCACCAAAGATGGTTCCTATTTTTCTACTTTCATTTTTAACATGCTTTCGAATTGCTAGGTTGGCAGAAGCTGGGAGAAGTAACGGAAGCTCACTCCGTTACGCGGTGCTAGGGATTCAAACCGTAGAACTGCCAACCTTTCTGAGCAACAAGCTCAGCATCTTAGCCACTGAGCCACTGTGCCCCCAGCCCACCCCATTTTCCATTCCAACTCCTCAGCTATTGGTACTTAGCATTTGGTAAAAACTTAGCATATTTGATCCTCACTGAGCTCTATTTTCCCTACAGAAGTTCTATTATTCTGTATTCTCTTACTGAATTCATCCCGGTAACAGTTTTGTTTGCATAAGGTTGCACTCAGCTTGGCATACCCTATTCTCAGAATCATTGGTTTGGATTCCAACGTTCAAAATCTTCTGTGGTTCAAAGTGGGATCTGCTATTTCAGGGTCTTTGGTCTGTCAAGTCAGAGAAATAGTCAGGTTTGTATTTAAATTAGCAGAATTAGCAGAAGGTGGCATTTGTGGATACTGAGAAAAGGATGTCCCTCAAGGCTTCTCTCCTTACTGAAATGCATTTTAGCTGTTTCCTAGTTTACAGGAAGGTATCTGTGTTGTTCAATCAATGTCTTGTATAGCCTACAGTACATTCTAGCTGTTAGAGAAGCTTGTGGTTTTGGTGCATTGCATCTAACTGCTGCATTGCCCTGCGACATTAGCCTTCAGAAATTAATGATGCCTGCACTCACTTGCCATGTATGAGAAGCCATTACAGTATTAGACCTTTTTAATATGAATGAACCTGATCACACAGTACAGCAAGCATATAGCGGAAAATTTGTGCACCTCTATATCAGACGTTTCTATGGCTATTTTATATTTCTAAGTTTTTTTTTACATATTCATAACTACAGGACAGAGTTTAAACTACCCATAGTTTAAAAAGCAGACAAATTTGTAACACTGAAATTCAAGGAAATTTATTACCATCTGTAATTCCTGATACTGATGACCTGTACATAGTAACAGCACTGAATACATTTTCATTGAAACAGAGGACTGATCTGTTTTGAACTTGACCTTCCTCTACTCTCCAGGGACATGATCCTATCTTACAAGAATCTGTGCTCATTATGAACATGCAACTTGTTTCTGAATGCCGTTACATTGCCAAATGTGCATTAATGAATCACTTGTGCTATTGAATAATATATTCTATTGGGCAATAGCAATTTTGAATCAGAGAAAGTTTTTATAGAGATTAAGGAGGGGGGGGGGTTGTACGCAGAGATACACATACCATATGTGATCCCATATTTCCAGAAATTCAGAGTGCTTTCTTGTATGTTTCAGTGGTTTGTATTTGGTCCTGATGTCATACAGCAGGGATAGTCAACCTTTTTATACCTACCACCCACTTTTGTACCTCTGTTAGTAGTAAAATTTTCTAACCGCCCACAGTAATGGTGATTTATAAAGTAGGGAAGTAACTTTATAAAATTTATAAAGCAGAGTTACAGCAAACTCCTACCGCCCACCATGAAAGCTGGAACACCCAGTAGTGGGCGGTAGGGACCAGGTTGACTATCACTGTCATACAGTGAAAATATTTACTCTTATAATATTAAGAAAAAACAGCTAAATGGTACTGATCCCATGTTAGATACTAAGGGTGGTTTCACATATTTCTCTGGAACTCTGCATCCACGATTACAAGCCCACATGTTGAATTCATGACATCAGAAGTGAGCAACAAGTTCATCTCCCAACAGCTGTGATAATTTCCCTCCATGGCATATCGCCACCATATTTCAGCTC
Organism: Thamnophis sirtalis; assembly: GCF_051295495.1. Classification (NCBI taxonomy): domain Eukaryota; kingdom Metazoa; phylum Chordata; class Lepidosauria; order Squamata; family Natricidae; genus Thamnophis; species Thamnophis sirtalis. The sequence continues at coordinate 57,043,081 of NW_028261387.1, forward strand.
AAGGATTTCATAGTTAAACAGGAACTGAAGACTGCTATTATATCCCATTTTATTAATCAATTTCCTCATGCTATTATCTATTAAGCAAATACAGGTATTCCTTGTATTAAAACAGTTCATTTAGTGACCGTTCAAAGTTACAATGGCACTGAAAAAAGTGACATGACCATTTTTCACACATGTGACCATTGCAGCATGCCCCTGGTCACATGATTTACATTTGGATGCTTGACAACTGACTCATATTTATGATGGTTGTAGTCACGCAACCCCTTTTTGTGACCTTCTGACAAGCCAAGTCAATGGGGAAATCAGATTCACTTAACAACCGTGTTACTAATTTAACAACTGCAGTGATTCACTTAACAAATGTGGCAAGGAAAGTCATAAAATGGGGTGAAACTCACTTAAGAAGAATTTTCTCACTTAGCAACATCAATTTTAGGCTCTATTGTAGTCATAAGTCGAGGACTAGCTGTAACCTACACAATATCATTTTTTAATTATATAAAAAGCTCACAAACAATATTTTAATACTTTATATTTTCATATTTTCATTCTTGCACAACACAACATCTAAGTTTTGAATTGAGTCTTAGGAATATCTTTAGTAATTACTTCTTTTTTGAATCCATATTTTCAATTAATCAATCACTAATTTTTATTTGGTCATAGACCAGCAAATAAAACAAAGATCACACTTAAGATAAAAAAGAGACATAAAATTCTAAAATATTCTAATTCTAAAATTCTACAAATATAAGAAAAATTGGAGGAGATATTACAGGGTATTATACAAACTATAGAGCACTACTTAATTGTCGTCAGCAAAACAAAATTGGAATGATCAGTTAGTAACTTGAAATAGAAAGCATCGTTTAAATTGCCACAGTCTTTGTTCAAAAGGGATATTTTGATATTTCCTTTCAATGACAGCTGTTGAGAGGGCATTAAATCTCACCAAGGATAAAGCTCTTCTAAATTTCAGAGTTGTTATGGAAGTTAGGTTTCTATCTAATTTGAAAGAATATGTAGAATGGCCCCAAAAGACGTTTCTAGGTAGGATTGATAAATCAGATCTAGATTCATGATACATTGCACATTTCTAGCCTATAGTGATGGCTGCCCATGTAAAGCCATAGGATCTATTTAGCATGTATTGCCTAGGACTAGGAAAGGGACAAGGCAACTGGGGAAAAAAGAGCTTAAGCCAACAGGAGGAGATGTAAATCCAAGCATAAGTTTCTGTTTAAGAAAAGACATGATAACTGCTTTTCAAAGAAAAGCATCAGGAAGGTCATCTGAGTTAATGTTTTACCCAATACTAACATTTCCTATGGTTTGTCCTAGTATTCTTTATGGATGAAAGGTAACTTTCTAAAAAAAAATTTGGCCAGGGAACATTATCCTATATTTAGACTTGTATACCTTTATCTTAAACTGAAATGTATATTGTTAACGTGATTATATCTGTGATGGCGAACCTATGGCACGCCTGCCACAGATGGCATGCAGAGCCCTCTCTGCGGGCATGCCAGCCCAGCTCCACTGCGAATGCATGTGCATCTCCCACTAGCCAGCTGGTCTTTGGGTCTCTGCCGCAAATGCATGGGAGGTGGGGTGCATGTGGGGAAGACATGCGCGTATGTGCGGGAAGTGGGGCGCATGTTCGGGGAGAACTCACATTGCATTTTGGGGATTCACACCTCTGTTTGTGTTCTCCTGTGTCCCATTTTGGGCCTGGAAGCCAAATGGGGCACCGGGGCACTGCATGAGGCCCCCCAAGCTCCGTTTTGGACCTGGAAGGCCTCCTGCACCAACCTGGAAGCCAAAAATGGGCGAGAGGGGGCAGAGCGCATGCACAGGGGACACATACATATGTGTGCAGGGTGGGTCACGTGTGAAGGGTGCATGTGTGTGGGGCGCTCGCATTGCATTTTGAGGTTTTGCATGCACGCATGCACTTTGAACACTCAGCACCAAAAAGGTTAGTCATTACTGGACTACAGTATATCATCTTTGGTTTGGAAAGAAACATGCAGCCAATGAAGGTGTTTTTATTTGTAGATTGTATGTAACTCATTATGACTTAGATTAATGAATAACCAAAGGATGAACAAGTGAAGCTAAAACACAGCACCAAATAAAACATTTCAGAGCAATCTTATCATAAGGTCACTAGAGATACTAGCCAAATCTTGGGGTCCCCCCCAATAGATAGTGAAAATGGTATACAAAAAGTGCTCTGAGCAATGTCAGGTTTAGGGCTGCTCACAAACTATAAATCTGATTCCAGAGGTTTTCCCTAGTTGTCAATGGAGCATTCCATCAATACCACCTTTGCTCTGTTTTTATCTGAACTAAGTTTTGATTTACTTACCCTCAGCTATCTATAGCAGTCATATTCTACCAGGATCTGATGGAAGGAGAAACAGAGCTGAGTTTACTGCTGTGTCAACTTCCCATATCAATTCTTCATTCAATAGAGCAACCTGGACTTTGAAAGGCAGGTTTGCCAGGTCACGATGAGGTGAGATTAGAAGACAACTCCAGTTTACTACTGTTTTAATCCAGTCTTCTATCTTTGCTATAATAGAACCTTTCTTAGCTCATCGAAATGAACTGGTTATCAAATAACAGAGTTAGCTCTGGATTTTCCCATTTCATTTAAGAAATATTTTGTCTAGTTACTTACAGTGAAACATCTGATTCAGCAATTATTTAAGTCTGTTTTTTGCATCTTTCTCAGAAAAGCTTGCTCTCAAATGTAACAAGATATAATATGGGTTTCCATGCTAAATCAAACACACAGCCCCTATCTACAGATGGATAATACGATCTTCACAACTGTTAGGTATGGAAGAAATAATAGATAAGTATATCATGAGTCATTGGTTACAAAGGTCAAAGTACTAAATAGGAAACAAGAGATAAATAGATAATAGAACAAAGGTTTAGTTTCAAATGCTGGCTCACGTTCAAATCTATACTGAGAGGGAACAAAAAAAATTATATGCCAAGCCACTTGTAGCTCTTCTGAAAAAAAACAAAAACATGACATTTCAAAACATCAGAGGTTATAAAATATAGAATTTATAATTAGTTCAAGTGCCCTTTACTATACCTTAATCCCCAAATGATAGCCAATTTCTGAACAGCCCCCCAACCAGAGAAACTCTTCTTTCTTACCAACAAATCTGCTCACCAGTTTCTTCTGTTTTTCCTAAGTCTCCTTCTCTTTCAGTTTTTTTCTGTCCCACCTAACCTTTTAGATACGTTTATTACCTCTTAGATTTATATCCTACTTTTTCCTCTCAAAGCTCAAAACAGAGTTGATAGAACTTCATTCTATAATTTTTAACCACAACAATGTGAGCCAGGGGTGGGTTGCTGCCGGTTTTACTACTGGTTTGCAACCTACGCACAACGTGTGCCAGACATGTGCTGTGCGTGCTATGTGCAGAACAATTTACAGTGAACTGTGCACGTGCAGTCACTAAAAACCAAACAGGCAGCAGCCCAGTGGCGGCGAGGGAACTGGTTCGTGGGCGTGGCAGTCCTGGGTCGCTGCTGGTTCTGTCACCCAGGCCTGAATTTCACTACTGGTTTGGCTGAACCAGGTCGAACCATGAGCAACCCACCTCTAGTGTGAGCTAAATTGTGTTAAGCACCAGTGACTGCCACTCTCATTCTGAGTTTTCATTCTGTAGGTGGTACTTTTAATTACATCTTCCTTCTCTTGGGCCACTCCTATAACCAGAGGTTCTCTCCTCTGGGGGACACAATCATTGTATGATCCCTACAACCTTATTGAAGCTCACACAGGCTAGAAAACATGAATATTTATTGCAACCCAATTGTGAAATTAGGAAGCCAAAAAACATTGTTGGGTTCCAGCTTCTTTTGCAATTCAGAATTTGAAACTTAAGAACCGAATGCAGATGTTAGCTTGTGTCACTGTTTCTGCACTTAAGATGCAGAATGTAGAATGGATCAAGTACAGAAACTGCCTAGCCATGATTATCTACCACTTCCATGTTTGAAGAAGCACACCTCTAGAACAAGACATAGGCAGCATTCCATGGGTGGGACTGAATAGGCAGATGTTGATGTACATGAATTTTGATTTGCTGATGGTTCTGAATCCAATTCTCCCTTCCAGATTCAATAAAAGTAATTTATTTAGGGTATTTTTCTGTAGGAACATCAGTGGCAACTTTGGTGCCATCTGGGATGATACCGGTTATGTTCCCTTTCAGTTCATGTTAACACTGCAGAATCAGATATACTTTTTAAACCGATGCCAACAAATTTCACCTGAAGAGTTGCTCTTTGCATATTGGGTCTATTGTCTATGACCATGAATTATTTATTTATATTCCATATTTGTTATTTTTGTAAATAATTCATGGTGGCAAACATAGCTGACACTCTTCCTTCTCCTATGTTTTCCCCACCCACCCAGCGAGGTGGGTGAAGCTGAAAGAGAGTGACTGGCCCAAAATCACCAAGCCAGCTAAAGCAAGGCTAGAACTCATGATTTCCTTGGTTGCTAGCCTGGTGCCTTAACCAGTAAACCAAACTGACTATATATGTGACCATATCTGGCTTTCTGGATGATCAGATCACAACCATGCGCTTCATAGTTGTAACTGGGTGAGTCATGTGGAGCACCACAGCAAGAAGCAATATTTATCCTACATTCTGAAAAGAGTTGGGGCCTATAATTGCAAACATTCCTTTCTTAGTGAGTACAAGACAAGAAACATGAAGTCTACCTCAACTGAGGTGCAATGTATATAAGAAGTAAGCATATTTGCAACTATGCCAGCATTTCCTCCCTGCATTGGTGAGAGAGAGGATATCATCCATCTGCATTGATAGCATTTGTCAGCTATGATGCCTTCGAAACATCTGCCTGATAGCTACTTCCACTATTGTGCAAATATCCTGCTGTACTCATGAGCTGACGCCCTGCTGCTGGATGGCATCATGGGCTGCCTAGTGTTGCCAAAGGTGGGAATGACATCTAGGTGCCTAAGCAGATGCGGAAACAACCACAAGAGCAAAAGACACCTGGTGTTTTTCTCTTGCTCAGATATTTCCTACAATAGTTGTAGAACATATAACAGGTGTTTTCAAGCAGAACCTTGATGGGATTCCATATTATGTTACTTTTTGGATTGCTGTGCCCATTTGGGTCCACCATGGCCATGGACTCAAATTTGAAAGGACAATTCCTCCTAATCTTGACCTTTATTTTCACTCCTAGTTGCTAATTGAGAAGAACATGCTTGTTGCTTGAAGTGTTAATCTCATCACATTTTCTGGTTTAATTTCAATCATTTCCAATCAAAATAATTGTGTTTTGATTCATATTCAAAAGTAATTCTTGTTTTAATTTGTATTTGTATATCTTTGGTTTCATTTGTGAACATTGTATTCCAAGTTCTAGGCTTGAAATGGGTAATTTTCAGACTGTTTTGGATATCCCTAGGGAATAACCATTGCTTGTGGGATGGATGTTATTCATTATAGCACAGTGACGTGCGGTCAGCTTTAGGGCTGGTGAGGCACTTTTTAGACTTGTGGACTTCAACTCCCAGAATTCCACAGCCAGGTATGCTCAATTCCGATTTAAAGCGACAGCATTTTCCCTCCTTGCAAAATAAGTTTTCCCATTCTTTTTCTTCTCCCTCCCCCTCCTTCCTCCCTCTCTCCCTCCCTCCCCCCTCTCTCAAACAGACACACGCACAGAGAACTTTGATCCCTCTCTCATTCACTCACTCTCAAACACAAACACAAACACAGAAGTTGGATTGGATATATTTTCCAAAGGCTTGAAAGCAGCTCCTCTGCCATACTCCCCCCTTCCCCTGCTGCCTTCCGATCAAACATTTTGAATTCCTCCCCCCTCCCCACACAAACCTTTTCCAGCTGTTTCAGAGACGATTTCAACTCTGCTTCTCCCTGCCCTGCCCTGCCCTGCCCTGCCCTCCCCTCATGAAAGGCCAGAGCTCTGTCAGACTGAGCTAGTTGTTCCCAGAGAACTCTAAAAAGCCTCTAAAAATGCCCTTTACAGGAGGCAAGAGAATACGTGCCTCATTTGCATAAGGAATCTTTTTCTTGTTAACCCTTGCTTAACTCTTAAAAGGCGAAAAATTCCTTATGCAAAAGAGGCCCTAGTTCTCTGGCCTCCTCCTATGGTTAACACAAAGCACTGTTCCAAGTCACTGTGAATCTGGCAGCAACTACCTTGGCTTTAATTATTTTAAAAAAATTCTTTAAAATTCTTTTTCTTTTCCTCATGACTGGTGAGGCCATGCCTCCCTTGCCTTTAGTGACTGCACATCCCTGTTATAGCAATATTAGTAAAATTTGAGATGAAGTCTGGAACATCACTGAATCATCATTACAGTCTGCTTCTACATTTCCTGCAACAAACTTGATGCAGGAGATGACCAGGCTGAACCCAAGGGAGGGTCAATGCATCATCAGTCTCAAGTCTCTTTGTACCCACAAGAAATCTAAGTCCAGCCCACATTGAATTCCATTGGCTCTTATCTATCAACAATTTGCTTTGACTATTAGTAGTTCAGATTCTTGTAAGGAGCTTAAGCTTGCAATAAACCTTTTTTTTGAATTGGCTGTATTTTCTTATTTCCCCATGCTTCATACTTAAAGCATCAACACCAGCTATTTCCCTCCAATACCACCTCACTCATGCATAGTTCTGAGGAACTTAAAAGATTTCTGTTGGCTCATAGTCATGTACATAGTCTGTTCCTTATTTACTTACAGAAGTCTGTGAGATAGGTTATAGAGCTTTTGAAGTCTTTTTTTTTTTAAAAAAAATATTCCCTCTCAAATCTTAAACACTCACAATGTATCTGAAGCAAGTGGGTTAATCTTAAAATGATCTAAGACGAAAATCATAAACATTGGACCTGGAAAGTGATGAGTTGTTGCTTCTTGTCCAATTATGTTGATTTAGGGAGAAGACCAATTTCAGCAGTAATTACTGCTACTTAATTTAACACCAGTTGTCAATGATGTGCTGAGTTGGCTTTTTCACTAAGTCCTGAAAACAAATTGGTCATACTTATACACACCGACTAAGACTAAGGCCCATTTTTCCATTGACAGGTAACTAGGCAATGATTATAGATGACTTAGTCATTTCAGATATAAAGAATAGCAGTGTCTTCTTAGTAAAAAAGTAGGAATAAAACAGCTGATCATCACTAGAGCTTGGGAGCTGTCCTGAAAAACCCTTTGATAATAACATATCTAATTTGGGCCTTCCGAATGAATGTTTTGTGAAGTGAAATACAATTAAAATTTGCTTCTGAATTTTTCAATGCAGTGCTTCAGTTTTTAAAAATGCACGGTTTATGTAAAGATTTGAAACACACACATATTTTCAAAAATAATGCATAAAAGTTCACTAAACTAGGGGAACTGTTCTGTAAAAATAGATTATTATTCAAAGGTGCATAAGAAGATGATAAATATATATGACAATTATAGGAACAATTCAGCTTTTTTTTTAAAAAAAAAACCTGTGCAAATAGGATGCAATAAATGTAAGACTGAAAAAAACAAGGGCAAATTGAAACATATTAGTTTGCCCTTATCTAAAGAATTTCCTGATGCTGGAGTTAATTTTGGTATTGCGGTTTTGATTGCTCTATTTCCTGTCTTCTCTCCTTGCCTGGATGAACTTTGTCAGAAGTAAGAGCTTAGAAGAAAACATGTCATACGTGACTCTAAGCCACCATGTGGTTTGTTTGGAGTTTTTTTTCTTGTTCAATATGTTGTTTAAATACAGCCCTTGTGGTATGTATGCCATGTTTCATTGCTTAACACCAAGTACAAGTTCCCACTTCTAGTTCATCCAACAAACCATATTTACACAATACATGGCTTAGTGCAATGTGGAAAACCTGTCCTTAATTGATGCAATCTGATGTCTTCAGCATTTAAGTTGCATGTAACTGCAGCCCTCACCCAGTGTTAATCAAGACAAAGACTGCACAGCATCAGATTCAAGGATGTTCACTAATATAATACTGTGGCATTAAAATATTATGAAATGTGTGATTGTAAAAATAACTGAATACATGTTCATTGGTGATATATCAATAGGCTGCAAATCTAAATATATTGTAAAATGTGTGATCCCATTCTACCCTGTTATAAGGGTTTGATACTCTTACCATATCCCAAGTCTAATTTGTGCAGTATAACTTTAAATATTCCTAGAGATATACCACTGTGGTTCTTGCTGTGTCCCTTGGCACCTGATTATGGCAGTCTGCTTACAAACAAATGCCAATGCTCTCTGAGTGCTGCAAAGCAGCATTCAGGGAGTATAAATCATGTCAGCTAATTCACTGTGTCAAGTTATATGAAGGGACATATATTTATTTAATAACTTTCTTAGCTGCTTCTCAACACTAAAATTTTCAGTGTACCTCAGGACATATAAATAATATAACTCAATACCAATTTAAACTCAAGCAATTTAAAAGTTAAAATGAAATTCCATTTAAAATATCTAACAGCTATAGCTTACTGCAAAATAGGAGTGCTGAACTGATGGGCTCATGGACACCCCCTCCCTGATACCCCTAGATTTCTTTTAAAAGTGATAGGCTGTAATTCCAACAGGTTGGAAGGTGGAATTTATTAAATATTTTAAAAAATGGAAAATGGTCATTGTAAACAAAAATAATTGAATTTCAAGTAAACACACATTAAATATTGTTTTGGTTTGGTCTCATTCATTTTTGGGTGCTAAAAGGATGTTAGCTGGAAGTGGGGGTTCAGGAGAAGAATAGGACTTGGGAAATAGGACTTTAATCTTTGATTAAAGAACCACATGCCTAGTACTAGAATGATGGAACTAAATAAAATGATAAGGAACCCAAGGAGGATAGTAGAGCAAATACATAAGAGAACTGGTCAATGCCTGGAATGCTCTGCCTGACTCTGGTTTGTACTCCAAACCAGAGGTGGGTTGCTACCGGTTCACACAAGTTTGGGTAAACCGGTAGTGGTATGTTGGCCTTCGTCGTGGAACTGATAGAGACCCAGACTAGCTACATCCCTGAACTGGTTCCCCAGTGCAGCCCAGCCCATGTGCAGAACAATTTACAGTCAACTGCACATACATGCACAGCACATGCAAAGCGGACTGGCAGCAATGCTGGCAGCAACCCACCCCTGCCCCAAACCCCCAAAACCTTAACCTTCGACTGTCTCCTGTCAACTTCACCCCATTCCTAAGAGGTTTGTAAGGGACATGCATAAGCGCACCAACTTGCCTACCGTCCCTGTCCCGTGTCCATTTCATGTATTCAAAATCATGTTTATACTTATATATGTTAGCTAGTACATGCTTGATGAAATAAATATAATAAAGAAACTAGAAAATTGAAGTATTGTAAAACAGGGTTCTCCAAACATGGCAACTTTAAGATTTGTGGATTTCAACAAATGGTCTGTGTTTCACTATGCTTGGCTTGTATAAATATGGTTTGTTCAACAAACCAAATCTCACTAGGTTTCTATAACATACTAAGCCAAAAAGGCTAAAACCTCATTACCCACCCACAGAAAGATATATTCACATATATGCCATAATTTTAGCAGAAGCTATTTTATATTCTAATTCCTCAAAAGATATGATAAATGTTAGAAAAACATGCACTGAACATTCAATTTAGTATTGAATTTATGGCACACATTGAACATGTAGCCCTCAATTCATGGCAATGTTCACTTTCCAATATTCTTTAAATTTGTCCCTGAAATAAGTGGCATCTCAAAAAGGATACAAGGTAACCAGATGGAACTCAATGAATTTCTCTTTCTAAGTATTGACTGTAAACATTTATGACAGTTTACTCCATAGTGAAAAATTAAAACCAGTTCTTGTTCTTGAACAATGTATTGTTCCAATCCAAAATCTGTGTGACACAAGAGCTTGTGGACACAAATAGCAGATCCTATTTATTTATTCATATTTGTATAACTGTCCTTATCTCATAGTGACCTGGGCACAGTGGGCAGCATACATAATAGATCAAAATATATACAAATAATTAAAACAACCAAATTGGAGTATATATATATATTTGTTTTAAGATAAAAAACAAAATGGCGGCAAAACATAGTGCATTCCCTTAACTGTCATACAACTGTTATCATGGTAGAGCTATAGAGTTGACCTCTCCATTCTTTTTTGCCCATCCTGATATAATTAACTAATGTGTCTCAAACCCTTGATATATAGAACCACCCAGACTCCAATTGAAAGTCAGGAAGCATACAACTTTAATAAATTATTATTGATGAAATAGGAATAAAAGCAATAGGCCCTAACTGATTAAAACGTTGTTTAAATTATAACAAGTTGCAGCAACATTTTCTTTCCTGAAATTGAGGGAAATCCATAAACTATAATAAATGAGCATATTGGGAACCAGATCTTCAGATTTATTTTTCTTTAAAATTATTTTTGTTAATATGAATTCAGACATGGATGAAATAGTGCAGTCATATTTACATTAATCCAACATGCTCTTTAAAACTGCATTGCATCGCTCCTTTCTCTTGTCAACACATACTGAGCAACAGCAATGACTACTAAATCTCTACTGTAGGCAACAGCTGGGAAGCATTCACACCTCAGTTGGTACTGCTGATGTGACAAAATGGGTCATTCCATAAGTGAAATGCAGCAGACACTTTGAAAATGGAACCTACTACCGAATTCATTACTCCTCAATCTGCAACATGAATCTTATAGAGCAACATAGTGGAATTATTTTGTTGTATCACTTGAATTTAATTTTTGATCTAAGAAGTGAAATGTGGCAAGTAAAATATAGCTTGAAGCATCCTCAGGAATCTCCTTATCTAGTGATGTCCCTGACTTAAGAATTTCTATGTGGCACCTCAAATTTTCAGTGTGTCCATTGAAACATTTCTTGGCATCCCTGATGTTTAGATTATGATATTTTATTTTTTAAGAAATAAAATGTTAGTTATGCAGGGTAAATATCACCCACCATTATTATTGATGAAAAATAACTAAGAAAGCAGAAGGAAGAAGAAATGTCTAATGGGAAGGAAAGTCATGGCAGAAGAGATGACAAATTACATTCTTATCAATTTATAGTTTGCAACAGATTGTTACCCCAATTGCAGGCATTTTGTGAGAGCAAGCATTCAAAAAAGGTTAGAGATCTTTGTTCATGAGTGCCACTTTTGGCCTTTGAGTGGCATGCTAGAGTCTAAAAAGTGGATAAGTGCCAGGTGAAAAACGAAAACAGGAGGTAGCAAATAATTTGAAAAAGAAAAATAGCTTTGGAAAAATGTTGTGCCTATTTATTAACGTGTGCATTCCTTGCATAAAGGTCAGTATAACACCTAATTACAATTTCCCCCCGACCCCAGACTGTTCAAGGTGTATTTCCTCTTTTCCCTCTGGACAACAGTGAGTTGATTGTTTTTACTGAAGTTTTAGGAGGTTGCATGACTGTATTTGAACTCTACAGACTTCCTCTCTGTTTATTTTGGGCCTAAAATAGAAGGCTTAGCCATAGTATATTGCTGGCAATAAGGGCATCATTCTAAGCATTTTTGGGAGTTGTCAGTATGTGCAACCACTGGGAGGGGGGGACTCCCACATGTCCATATTGAAAAAGTATTCCTGATTGGGATGGGTGCCTCATTTGAGGCTTTCTCTCCCCCTGAAAATAATCTCTGTTGCTTTCTCGTGTAGTTGCAAAGACTGGTAAAGAGGGGGTCTTTTTTTTTTTCAAGCAGGAAACAAGTGACCTAGATTGGGAGCCCTCAGTGGGTTTTTCCCCCCCAGAATAAAGGCAGTTTAATTCATAGTTGGTTTTAAAATGACTCTTGATAGAACATCTATAAAAAGATCATACAGATATTATCATACAGATGGGAAGTGCTACAAATATTACAAAAGCTGTTGAGTTTAAGTCATAGCTCGAGAGTTCATTGAAGGTTCATGCCACAGGGCGAAAGTGACTTTTTAAAAAAGAAATATTGGGAAATGAATGTAGAGAAAAGTGCTTTATTCACTGGACTCCCTTACAATTCATTTATAATATCCTCTCCTGCACTCCACTCAGTTTTCACAACTAAAGTTTCCACTCCTGTCAAAGGAAGAAAATATATATTATGGACAGCAGGTGATTAGGACTTAGTTAGACCAAGTTTGGGGTTCCCACACACCTGTTTGATGTATTTTGCTACAAGGAAAAGATCAGTCCTACCGAATCTGCTTTTTAACTCCAATAAGCATCCTATTCAATTGAAATGGATGCAGTAAATTATCTACATTGAAATTGGCACATATTTGATTGGCAGCATTTCATGTGACAGGTTCAACCTCGAATTGGCCTCAAATGGTTGTGTAAAATGAATTTGGAGACTTCTAAGACCTCACTCTGCCCATCTAAGTGGGCTGTCAAAACTAGATATACATAGAAGCTGAATTACTGTTGTGGAACCAGATGTATTTCTGCAGCACCATGCAGTGTAAGTGTAAAAAGGTACTGTAATATTTTGATCTTGTGTGGAATGTTCCATAAAAGGAAATATTTTATGCCGAAAAATATGTGGAAAGATTCTAAGCCAGATGTCTCCCTACTGTGGAAATGTTTTCACTCCAGAAATCGACATTTATACACACAGTACATACAAGAGCATGATACTTTGCAATGATCAAGTGACTTTCCACTGCAGGCATAGTCCTGCTTGATGTTGTGGACTGGGGCAAAAAACCATCACATTCTCCGTCAGGGTATCTGGAGAGGGGAAAGTGCAGGTAAAGCTGGTTATTGTTTATCTAGGAAAACATAACAAACTACTTTTTCCTATCTTCCGTTGATGATGGTCCAATTTTCTCTATTGCTGGGAAAAGGTAAGTGAGCAATTAAAAGCAAGGAATGTTCCTTCCTCTTTTCACTTTTAGCTGGGCAATCTTCTCCAACTCAATGGGCTCCAGATGTGTTGGACTTATCTCAAAAACTATGCTGGCTAGCAGTTACAAGAATTAAAATCCAACCTATTTTAATGGCATCAGATTAGGGAAAGGAGCAAAGCATTTTGTGCGTTACAAATCACATTGATCTAAAGCATGGGGAATGCTGGAAGTTGAAGTCCACACGTTTTAAAGTTGCCAAGCTTGAAAAACATTCCTTTATATGATGTGTTAGATTTGATTCACTCCCACAAGTTAGGCCAAAGACCAAACTAATTCATTAAAACTGAATTTTTAATTAAAATTTTGTTGAAATAATGCACGAGAGTCAACCCATCGAATCAATGATTGCTAGTCATCACAAAAATCATGGGATAGGAAGTTGTTTTCTTATTCTGTAGTTGACAATACTTGAAAGTGACAGGTCTGCTGTTTAAAATTTAAACACAACATTAGTATTATTAAACGTTCTTCTTTCTTGGTTGGGCATTTTAACGGACAGACGATTAAATAAAACATTAAAACCCCACTTACAAGAGTATCTTCCACTCCTGGAAGTTGCAATTGCGCTGCCCACAGAGAGAGGGCGCTCAAGGGCACCCCGAAAACTGCGCGTGAGCACTTTTCGGAACACTCTACTGCAGTGCGATTCTGTAATAGAGTTGCCCTGCAAATCGCCCGGACGGCCACCAGATGGGAGCAAATAGACAAAAGACCATTGTAACTTTTTGCTGCTATCTAGCGCACGTCGGGATATTTCAGTTCCGAACTGACAGCAGCAGGAGATAGGAACAACTGGCTGTCTCCCCACCCACCCCCAAAGGGAACGAGGAAATGTTGCAGAAGGTCGCATATGCTGCTGCTTCGGTGGATCGTTCCAGGACAACTTCCAACCCGTGAGTGGATCCGGGCCCCGCTCTGGTAGACGAGAGACGACTTAAAAACTGTAGCTTGACACTGCTCCTCCATAGCAAGAGTTGCCGGTCGGACGTCATCCACGCAAACAGCGACGCACCCTTGGGGGAAGGAAAAAAAAATCAGCATACAGAAGCGAAAGAGCAGCTGGGCAGAGTCTCGCTGTTGCTCCGCCGGGCCGCCCCGGATTTGCCGCGCTGCTCCTCCGCCTTCCATGCGTCCGCCGCTCTCGCTCCTCCCTCGCCGGCTCCAAAGCCCCGCCTCAATCCCAGGGAGGAAGGAGGGGGAGAGGCGGAGCGCATGAGCTGCCGCCGCCGCCACCACCGCCGCACACTGGAGCCATCGAGCCTGGAGCGAAGGCAAAAAAAAGAAGAAGAAGCAGGCAGGTAGCGAAGAAGCCGGAGGAAGGAAAGCAAGCAGAGCAGCGGGCGGCCGGGCTCGCCCTGGCAGGCAGCGGCAACGGGGTGAGCGGGGGCGGCAGGAGCGAGGAAGCGGTGGTGGGTTTGCTCGGGCTTCTCCTCCTTGTGTGGGGCCCGGTCACCTCCCTCTCGCAGCCAGGCCGAGGGGCCCTGCAGCTTGGCTCGGAGCCCGGGAGGGAGAGAAGCGGCAGCGGGAGCGACGCTGCTGCTGCTGCTGCTGTTACTGCTGGGGTGTCTCCCACTGGAGAAAAGGAAGGGGACCCTGTTCCTCCTGCTCCCCTTCCCGTAGCGGTGGCGGAATGACTGCACCCCGGCAGCAGAAAGGGGGGGCTCTCCGGAGAGAGCGCCTCTGACAGCCAGGTTGGAACCGGGCCAGAGAGTGAGCTGCCCTGGAGTGCACGTAACGTGTTCGTGTTTGCGGTCGGGGGGAGTTGGCCCGGCGTTGGGGGTGGGGGAGTTGCTGAACGAGGGGGAGCCGTGGGTGATCGAGGGGTTAAAGTGGCGAAGTTCTCCGGCGTATCTTTTGAGGAAGGGAAAAAAAGGGGAGGAGTGCCAGGTGGGAGGGGGAGGAGGAGGAGAGGAGGAAGGGAAGGTTATTTTGATCGATTTGACAGCACAGATACCTTTCCCCCATTAGTTAGAGAAGGTCGCTGCCTCTTTCCTCTCTCTTGCTTGTTTAATTCTGCTCCTTCAGGACAGGATGGAGATTTCTGCCTTTTTTTCTGGGGTGCCCGGAGATGGTGCTGCTACCAGTACAGCTCAAAGGTCTCTGGGTACGGTTGAAAGGTGGTCCTTTCCTCTAGAATAGTGGTTCCCAACGTGGAGCCCACGCCTTACAGGAGGCCAATTTGATTTTTAATGAGGGCAGTTTGAACCTTGTTTAAACCAAGTTAATGGCCTTTTAGCTTCCTCTGCGGGAGTAGAGTTTACTTTTTGAGTAAAGTAAGAATTATATGTCATGGGGGGGGGGAGCATCAGGATTTTAGAGATGCTTAGGTGGGGCATGGCCAAAAAAAAAAAAAAAAGGTTGGGAACCACTGCTCTAGAAAGACTGTTGCTGTGATGTGATTTTTCTCCATGGGACAGAGAATCCTAAGGACTGAAGGGAGCTGCTTCTTTTTTGGTGATAACACTGTGGGTGCCATGCATTTTTCAGACTAGTTTCTGGAACAATACAGTGTGGCTGACATTGGCATTGGTCTTCTGAACATAAGAGTATGAATAACAACAGAACTTTAATTCTAATTAGTTAAATTGTAATCTCCTTTCTAACTAAAGGTGTTCTGCTTTTATTTGTATCTCCAGCATCCATTAGTGACAACTCGCTTTGATGTGCTGGTGGATCCAAACCTATTATTTTGAAGTCATTGGCATGCTGGGTTCTTAATGCCAAATACTTGAATTACTGCCAGAAAGACTCAACTTCCTCTCATCCCCTTCCCTTGAATTTCTGCTTCTGGTTGGTTTCATTAATGAGGAAGTAAAATACAAAATTTCCCCACGTCTCCCATGTAGCATGTAAGGAAAAGAAACTGGACTCTTGACTTCTCTGTTTTGAACTTTTGTGGTTGGGGGAAGATTGCTGGCACTTTGCTGCCATCCTGTTTCAGCTTTAGCACAGCTTTAGGTCTTTTGCAATAGCAGTTTTGCTAAGGATCCCCATTTGGGTCAAAAGACATTCCTTAACTTCAGTTGCTTTTGTCTGCCTTAGATGAATAGCTCTCTCCTTGAAAGAACCAATAACTTCCTGCCAGCTGTAAACTTTGTAGCAAGCTGCCTTTTGAATACTTCAGTGGCTAAAAGCAGTACTAAACTGAATTCTGTGTAAACCAGGGATGTTTTTCTACTGTTATCATAGATACCATCTAGTATGGGGTTGGTGCAGGGGCTCATTCTCTGTATTGAGTTGTCCATAGATTGAATTATAAATTATTCGGGTTATAGTAATTTCTGGCTTGAGGAATCTGAGCAGCTGCTTGCATTTCTAGTGAATGGTCATTTTTTTTTCCTCATAGAAAACGTATTTGATGTGATATCACCTGGCTGGTTCAGCCATGACTCTATGGTAAGATAAAAGGTCCATGGTCTTGAATTCCAAGTGCATATTAGAGTCATTTGATGGATTTGTATAGGCTCTTAATTTATTCTCCCTAAAGCATGGAAATAAAAAAAGAGCAGTGCATAAAAGCAAAAATGCCTTAGGTCTCCTGAAAGCTAGTTATTTTAGCAAATAAGTTAGGTATGCATGAAAGTGGTTTTTTTTAAAAAATTCTTGGAGTGGCATGATTGGAAGACAAAAATTCAAAGGGAATCCACTCAGAAATGTATATTTAGCACTTTAAGTTATTGTTTAATGCTTGCAAGTCTATATTAACTGCTAGGAACTGCCTAGAAAGTCCCTGCAGTTTTCTTGGCAAGATTTCAAAAGTGTTTTGCCATTGCCTTCTTCTCAGGACTGACAGAATAAAACTGGCCCAAAGTGACCCAGCTGGCTTTGAGCGAAAGGCTGGTTTAAATCTTACAGTTTCACAGTTACTAGTTTGGTGCCCTAACTACCAAATTTGCTTAATGGAAACTAGAATTAGTACTGATTTGTCGAGTTGATAATATTTGAACGTATTCAATTTGAAATGTTCTTTTTCAGGGAGATGGGGAGCGACTGGGTTTTGAATGTGAAAAATGAGCTTAGCTGATCATTAGTACAGTTTCCTAGCTATAGGATTTCCTATTTTGAAATACCAGCAACATCTTCAAAAAGGGAAATGCAATATACTATTTGCAGTATGTCACAAGACAGAAGGGCAGTCACATTGTCTACACTTCATGCCAGTCTTCTATTTTAATATGTGGGAAGTATAATTCTTATCCATGTACATCATTTCCTTCCTGAGTAGTACCCCATGTCAGTTCATCATGTCTGTACTTGTTTGTGTATATTTTAAAGTTTAATTATCTAGATAAACACAGATTTGTAGATTGCTTCATATAGCCCCCCCCCCCCACAATTGAAGTTCCAAAGCATCTTAACAAGCTGCATGTATTGACCAATGGAAAGATTATATTCTCTCTCATTGTAAAATTTTCAGAATAATTAACTTTCTATAGTAATAATCCATGAGATATTTTTTGTGTGCCAATATTTGTTATTTGTAGAAAGACTGGAAATAGTTCAGATATCTGAGATGTTTGAAGTCAGAACAAAATCATCAATTAAAACTAAATATTATGAATATAAATGAATGTAAATGAAAGTAACATTTATATATGGGCTTTTAAAAACTTAAAATTAATAATTCATGTTTACAAAACTAGCTATATGTTTACAACTCTTTCAGATTTCAGAACATAACAATGTTCTGTCAAGAACTGGAAGTTTTCATGGCATTTACTTGTCACCTTAGTATTTTTGTAGTTGAGCTTGACAGCAGCAGTTTGATTGTCAGAATCAATACACAATGTCTTCGTTTTAATTATTCCATGTTACTTAATGACAGAGTTTAAAATAGTCTGGGTGGGAAATGGATTTTCAGCTTCCTTAGCCTTTTAGTTAACCCAAACCCACTGAAGTGCTATTTTTCAAATCAGTGAGCTATTTTGATATGTTGGCGCAGTGGTTAAATGCAGCACTGCAGGCTACTGCTAGATCAGCAGTTCAGCGGTTCAAATCTCACCGGCTCAGGGGTTGACTCAGCCTTCCATCCTTCCGAGGTGGGTAAAATGAGGACCCAGATTGTTGGGGGCAATATGCTGACTCTCTGTAAACCGCTTAGAGAGGCCTGAAAGGCCTATGAAGCGGTATATAAGTCTACTGCTATTGCTATTGCTATGTTGAACCCTGATACTTACCATATTTTTGGGAATATAAGACACATCTTTTTCCCTCAAAAAAGAGGCTGAAAATCTGGGTGCGTCTTATATACTGAATACAGCATTTTTTTGCCATCTGAAACTTTGCCCCCTTCACCAAAATGGCTGTGCATAGCCTTATGGAGGCTTTTAGAGGGCTCCTGGGGGCTGGGGAGGGCAGAAATGAGCAAAAAATGGGCTGTTTGGGGGAGGTTTGCAGAGTGCAAAAACTTTTTTTTAAAAATTTGCCTCTTCAAAACCTTGGTGCGTCTTAATACTCCGGTGCATCTTATACTATGAAAAATACGGTATATACATACCAAAACAAACATTCCAGTGAGAGGTTTAGCAGTGCAAATTCCACTGAAATAAAGTAGTGTAAAAACAGTTACAATACTTGTATAAACTAGTTTGAAAGCCACTTTGGTTTAGGGATTAAAGCACCAGATTATAAAACTGGAGACTGTGTTTTCTAGTCCCGCCTAATCCATGAAAGCCAGCTGGGTGATCTTGGGCCAGACACTTTCTCTCAGCCCATCTTACCTCACAGGGTTGTTGTGAGGAAAAATCAGATGAGAAAGGTTGTATTAGATACGTTTGCTGCTTTTGAGTTCTTCATAAAACCAATAAAGGCTGGATATAAATTAAATAAATATATATAAACTTTGAGATAATACATGTGTTAGTTTTAAGGTGCTATGAGATGTTTAGTGTTTCTGCCACAAAAGTCAAATGTGACTCTCTTTTGGAATCTTACTTTAGAGATACCCAAAAATGCTGGCCACATTGTGCATATTAGTATTCAAACTTTTCAAAAGCAATATAAAATACTATAACTCATATGTCTATAGTTCTATTAAAACAGTGTTACATTACCAATCATTGTATTCTATTGCCATGGATTTCCCCCAAAATAATAAATATTCACATATGATTTGGAAATTACTAATATTAATGCTTTATTATTTTGTTTTTGGACTATTTGATTATTCTACTGCAGATTTGAAGTGTGTTTTCTTTACAGTTGGTGAAAAAAATGTATTTATGTCAGTAGAACATATGTAGTTTTTAAGGTGGAGCTGAATTAAAACAGGAAGTCCTGTGTTCAACTAATTCTGTAAACAGATCTATTTTCATACATATTATTTTGTGTGAAAGCTTGACACTTCAACAGAACAGTGGTTGCTGTTTCAGAAAGTCATAATGTTGATCCCTGCTATTTAGTATAGGTTATAATTTAGGAACAAAACAAAACAATTATATTGTATTCAATAAATATGTAACTGACAAAGGCTCACTTTCCCAGATAGATTGGAGGACCTTGATTAGAATAATTAAGGGAATACTATTTCTGAATGGTAGCAAAAGGGATAATTTGCGGAGTTTTGTATTGAAGGGGCTCTTACAATCTTTAAACTAAAATGTATGACTACTTCCTAGTTCTATCAGTGTCCTATTGCAGGAAAACATTAAAATTCAATATACTTCATAAGTACAAACATTATGATTTCAGGAAGTTTTGAGACAAAAGAATAATTGTGTACTGATAAGCCATCTTTTAAGAACTAACTATAGATGAACACTCAGAATTTTAAAGTGATAAATGTTTCAATATCTATGGAGTGGTGGTATACTGTGGATATTTTACTTTCTCCATGATTGATGATTGATTTACACATGTCAGCATATTGCCCCCAACAATCTGGATCCTCATTTTACCAACCTCAGAAGGATAGAAGGCTGAGTCAATTTTGTCCAGGATCGTGGGCAGAGTTACCCTGCAATACTGCATTCTAACCATTACACCATCACTGTTGTAATTTTGCTTATTAAGAACAGGATAAATGAAATTCTCTCAAATGTAATAGATAAATTTAGTCATTATTTTGTATAGCTACCTCTCTCAATAAGGGTCTTCGAGTGGCAATGAATTATTTTCCCATGTTGGAAATACGTGTTGAATGTTCTGTATAGTTTTGAAAGACGAGAAGTCAGAAAATAGAAAGGACTATAAATACAAGGTTAATCAAGGTTAAAATTTCATGCATTGAAACCAAGACTGAAGAAATAAGCAGACATTTTATATAAAGATCTGAAGTTGATTTAAGAATCAGAATCAGTTGTAAATCCTATTTGAAAAAACAAATAGATGTGAGTCCATTTTGAATTTAGATAGGAAGTAGATAGAGTTCTCTGCTTAATGAATTCTGCCACCTCTGGGCTGGATTTGAAAGCTAATTAATACATATATGAGGAAGACAGAAGTGCACACACTCTTGAGGAAACCATTTTTTGATCAGCTGTATTGGACAACATCTACTCTGTCTGCAGTCCTGCTTTTTAGGGAAGATTTCTGAATCTTCTAGTCATGATTCCGGCTTGGGTATGGGAGAGAAACAGTGTTAGTTTCTCTGGTGAATGATTTATGCAAGGACCCTGATGGAGAGAATGCTCTCCTCTGGTTGCATTAGACCTCTGAGTAGTGTTTAAAATGATTAATGATAGTATTCTTTATCTTTAACCCCTGCAGTCCCTATTGGAAATGGGAAACACCTTAACCGAGTTTCTGCATCTTCCTAGATCAGGTCATTCCAGTTGGTGTACATGGGAGAGAATGTTTTGAACCCTGGATTACATCAGTGAAAGCATCACAAGACCAGGCTGTCTCCCATCTAATTTATTATATACCAGAAACTGAAACTGTGAATAAATACATTTCAATCAGATTTCAATTTGCACATCCCTGAATTAAATAATTCCTATATTTGTTTCTATTGTCTGTTTCTCAGATGGCTAAGCAGTTCTGTCACAGCTTCCTCTCATTCCATTATTGTGATGGTTTGATCATTTCACAGACAGACTTGATCTGTTCTGGATACCTTGTGGGTTGCCCACTATTAAATAAGGCATACCACCCAAATATCTATGAGTGTGCTTTTGGAATCTTAAATGACTAACTAGCCTCAAAACACACACACACACACACACCTATTCCTGAATGAGGGGAAGAATTGTATTTTATTTTTCAAATATAGCTTTAAAAAAAAACTGGTGGGGCAGTGATTAGTATGCAGTATTGCAGGTTAACTTTGCCCACAGTCTGATGTTCGATTATGATGGAGCTTGAGGTTGACTCAGGCTTCCATCCTTCCGAGGTTGGTAAGATGAGGATCCAGATTGTTGGGGGCAATAACTGATGTTGCAATATGGTCAAAAAGTATATAAAGCACTAGGGAGCGGTACGTAATCTAAGTACTATTGCTATTACTATTGCTATATTCATACAATAATTTCAATGCATGTCTTTGATAGGAAATTATAAATAATATTTGAGGTTTTAATTTATCTTTCCTAGGGTGTGTTTATAAGATAGCCACCTTGATTTAATCACTGCAGAATAAAGAGCTATTGATCCATTGATTTCTCTTAGAAAATTCATGCAGTATTTTTCTCAAATGCTAATGACTAACCTGGCTTGAAGATCAGAATTTTGGCTAGAATAAACGTCATTATTGATATCCCCTGTTTTCTGTATTCATGAAACAATGATTAGTGATATTTATTTGGTATTAACAATATAATAAAAAGGAAGTAGATTGCGATTTAATAGGATGCAAAATAAGAATTTTGATATTATTCCTTGAAAGAATTTCTTATTCTTTATTGAAAAGCAACACTATTTACATTTACTCTTTGTATAGCTTTATACTTAACTACTTCTCAAATTATACATATGTGCTTTTACAACAATTCCTGGATTTGATAAATCCCTGTGGAATGGAGACAAATCTAGAACTGAATCTATCCAGTTTCCTTGTTTGGAAACTTAATATATCATTAAAATACACAAAAGAAAAAAAATCCCTCTTCTCTGAGTGGATCTTAGCAATTTATAGTTATAATTGTTCCAGTAAAGTACTAAAGGTAGCATCTGAAGTGATTCCTTCGGTGAAAGATAACTATGTGAAGTTTTTTAAAATAAAATTATGTTTGAAAAAATACAGTTCAATCTGTACAGCTATCCTCAGAATTAGATGGAAGATTACCTGTGTTCTTAATTTTTTTTTACAATAGAGTACAATATTCTAAAATGAAGTTGGTTACTGTCAGTTACATTGTAAATATACTAATGCCAAAATCACCATGACTTTGTACTGGACTGACTGATATGCCAGTATAAAATTGCACATTACTGTTTCTTCTTTTAACTTGGTGGCACTTGCATCACATGAGTGAGAAAATGCAGTACTTTTAAAGGCTAATTGTAGACTGAGATCAAAGATGAAGTCTGCTTCAAATCAAATTCACAGCTGGTGACTTCCTGGACTTCTTCATATTGTTTTCTTAAGAATATAGGTAGTCCTTGATTTACAATCATTCATTTAGCAACTGTTCAAACTTACAGTGGCACTGAAAAAAAATAAGTTATGATCTGTCCTTAGCCTTATGATTGTCACAGCCTCCCTAATGTCATATGATCAAAATTCTGGAGCTTAGTAACTGGCATATATTTATAATGGCTTCAGTTTCCTGGGTCATCTGATCACCATTTCTGACATTCCCAGTCAGTTTCCAACAAGCAGAATCAATGAGGGAAACTGGTTTTGTTTAACAACCACATGATTCAATTAACAACTTCAGCGATTTGCAGTGAAAGATCTTAAATTGGGTATTACTCACTTAACAACTAACTTCTTTAGAACGGAAATTCTGGTCCCAATTATGATTGTAGGTCTAGGACTGCCTGCAATATGGAAATTGTTAACCAACATGTTCTTCCAGGTTTTCTTGATTTTCTTGCTTGATTCTTGATTTTCATTATTCTACATCCAACTATGCTTAGCTTTTCAAAATTAATCAAAAAAAGACTGTCCTGCCATTGGGCAGATTAGGAGGACAAGGGTGGAACATTTAGTAGTAACAATCTATTTTAGTTTCCCTTTGAGGTCACATTCCTAAGAAATGTTGGGTCCCCTATTACATGCTAGAAGATGGTGGCCCCATAGTCCAAAGTGAGTGAGACTATGCACTTTCACAATTCTCTATTACTATTTATTTTTCTTGGCACATCTTTACTTTCAGTTTTATGCTATTGCATTTCTCTTTTCCACTCTTCTTTTCTTCCAGAGAAAGGGGGAAAGGACTTTATTCATTTGTAGTTCCTATTTTAGCCAGTACAAATAGACCTTGTTATTTATGGATGTTACATTCCAAGGTCAACCACATATGATGTAAATATGGATATTGAGACCTTGAAGCCTATGAGAATGAGGAGGGGAGTTAGTCTGGGAGTCCTAAAATGACTGAAATGTCCACAGATTTCTCCAAAAATACAAGTAGAAGTAAAAAAAAAAAAAAAACCCAACCCCTTCTGTATCAAGGCCATAACACAACTTTTGCTTTTCTGATCTGTTTCATTATGAATAAAGGTTAGGCAAACAAAAACTAAAGCGATAATAACTCTTTTTGAATATTATAACTGTTTTAATTCTTTTTAAAAAAGCTGTAGAATACAGATAGTCCTCGTTTAGCGGCTGCTTTAGTGACTGATTGCAGTTTAATAATGATAAAAACATTAACATTGTGACCAATTGTCACATATATGACGTTCACAGGTCTGTAAAGTTGAAGTAACAGTTCACCTAGGTATCACGTCATTTTTCGGGTTTCTGGTTCCGGTGTGCTTGGTAAATAAGAAATATCTGTACAGAAGAAATAAGCAATGGAGTGCCTTCTCTGCATTGTTGGAGACAGCTGCTTTCCCTCCAGCATTTACAGTAGGATCTAGGTTTGTAATTTTTCCTCATTCCAGTGTTTTAAATCTAAAGTAGTTGTACTTCTTGAGCAGCACTTTAAAAGTGGGTGAGATTACAAATTTTCTTCTGCATTAGTAAGGAAGTTCTCAAAGTTTCTGAGATTCTGACACCTCTTCTGACAAGCCCTTTACTTCACAACTAGGCCTAGCAAATTAAACAACAGCAGCAAATAAAAAATAAGAGGAAAAAATACCCTGAAATTCAGTCATGAGAGGAAACATCCTATGTTATTAGTCATACAAAACTTTTAAGATCTTATTTTGGATCCTTTTAAAGAAACCTTTTTCTACAGCTTCTAGATCTGGCATGGTATCTACTTTTGAGCTAAATTGAGGTGTAATCAGCGTGTTAGCAGTACAGTGGTTTTGTTTTCTCCAAAATCATTTGGCATATAAGTAGGATAATATAAATATGGTTTCTTTTTTGGCTTTATTTTTATTGACCCATCAAATGGTCCAAAGCAAAGAACAAAATATTCCATAAATGTATTTAATTCTCATAGTGCTGCCTCCTTGCATCATTTCAGCAGTCATTTTTTGCGCTTTGTTATATTCTCTTTAACACAATTGCAGCCCTGGAGATTTTCATGCCACTGATGTTGACCAACCAGGCTATTTTGGGAACTCCTGCAATTTGGATTTGTGTGCCTATCCAGAGAACCGGAGCTGGCAGACTGTTCCATATAAACAAAAAAGTTCCCAAAATAATAACTTAGTACACAAAGAAAAATGAATGAATCTAAGGCTGTTTTTTAAAATTGTTCTTCAGAAAAAATAGATTTATAAGTTTTACCTTATTATATCTTTTATTTCATATTCTCTTTCCATATATGTTTTTTAAGGAATGGTTTTTTAGACTAGATGCCAAATGTTTGCAAGTTTTACAGATACTATTTGTAGTCTGTCCCTTTCGTCAGTAGCATTTAATAGATCTAGTTCTATATGCAGTGTTTGGGAAAAGAGTAGAGCTTTTTGTAATTTTGCAGTTATCTTTTGATGTGCTATCACAGATAACTAATAAACTGATTAATATTTTTGGTATAGGATTAATAATTCTGGTAGAGGATCTTGCTCATCTACTCTAGTCTAAAGGTGTTAGCTTTATTATTATTATTTTATTAAAAAAAAGATTGATTAAAAAAAATCGAGTAAGAATGATCTGAATACAAACAGGTTTCCAGCAACTGGAAACCTTTTGGTTTCAGTGAAACAATTGGGACACTTGCTTTTTAACAATAAAGTTGCATTATTTGTATAGTGATTATTTAGGGAAATACATTGTATAATTACATCATTTCAATATATGTAATAATATATTGGCAAATAAGGGCAGGAAAATGTAAATTCACAAAGTGTTGCAATCTGAATTTATAGAAACTAATAAAAATGATCTAGTTGTTTTGACAGATAGGACAATGAAAACATGGCTTTAACTAAGGTGACGCTAAAAAGACCTATGCTAGGAAGCACTACAGAATGAGTAGTGCCTTTCTCATGATGCCTTTATCTGCAATATAGGAAGTATTATGAACAGTTGAGCACACCACTGGAGTAAAGGATATCCTGGAGATGGAAACACATGGAGAAGAGGAAACATTTGAAGCATTTTCCTTGAAGCATTAATTTTTTGACTATAGGGAAAAGAGTTTATGTCAAGTTGAACTGCAGAACTTGCCTCCCCTTAAAGACATTCCAAGGACATTTTCTGAATTGTAATTCTTAATTTTTAGAGGAAATATATGGGAAACATATTGTGTATTTAATTACATTTATTTTTATCAGACTTAAATTAAAATTTGCTCTTATTTTAACCATGTTTCTTCTTGTCCTGGCTGTCTTGCTTTTTAAAATGTGATGTTCAGCCTCAAATTCCTTGGCCTTAAAATTATTAAAGGTAGGTGTTTACAGTAAGATGAGTTGGAATGTCCTATATTTATTATTATATTTTTATCCCACCTTTATTTTGGTTAACTCAGCAATATAGCTGGTGTTCCTACCTCCAACTTTCTCTCCAACAATAATTATGTGAAATAGTTTAGGCTTAGAGAAAGAGACAGAGTCACCTAGCCTGCTTTCGTGCCTAAGGGAGGCCTGGGCCTTCCGACTGGTAGTCTAGCACTTAGCCAGTGCACCAAACTGGTTCTCCTTTTCTTTGTGCCTGCTTTCTATTTTTCTTTCATGATGGAAACAAAATCTGGTTTACACAATGAAATGTACTGGCAAGTGATTCATAATGGAAAAGAAAGGCCTTTTTCACAAAGCACATTCAAAGTTTTGTGGCTTCAGTGAGATTTCCTCCCAATTTCTTGGTAGTTGCTAATCTAAAAGCGGATGATATGGCCCCAGTTCTGCATCTGTGGTGTATCGTTTCTTAACATGAAATCTTGAAATACGTATTCATTAACTCTATTAAAATAACCTACTGTATTGCTCAAGACACTTGGTAGTATTATTTTAATCAAGTTTACTCTTTTCTAAGTGTCAAAATGTTAACTAGCAAAGTTTTAACAAGCTGTTTTACTTAAATATGGCATTATGGTTGCTTTATTATGAATGTGTAATTTTAATTCATGTTCCTCTATAGTGACTTTCTAGGCCATATTTTGTTTGCTTATTTAATGTATAGTTTCCCATGCAATCACATTCTGTGATGGTTTACACAAATATTAAAATGCAGCTAAAGAATATAAAATATATTAATTGCTTGATCATGTGATCACCGAACCAATTGATCAGGGAAAGGGAGTTTCAACACATTATACAGACAGTAATTTGTGACTAGAACTCTTTTAAGTTCATTCATCATATTAAATCATAATGTGATATGTTTGACTTTGGTTTACTGACCAGCTACTGGGAATTAATGTTATATATGAACTGAAAATGATAATTTATTCAGTAAACTAAGGTTAAACAAACTATACTGGTGTAACTATGATGCTATTTTTAAAATAATAATATAATACTAATCACCAAAACCAGGCGATTATGGATGAAACATCCATTGTCATCAGGGCACTTGGTACCATGTCCAAGAATTTTACAAAATACATCAAGAAATTGCAGCTTCCATAATCTTTTTAAACTGTTCCTAACAGCAGCTGCTAGGGATACATTGTTTTGTTATTAACGTTTACTATTCCTTTTGCTTAGAATAACATTGGTTGGCTGATGATGCTAAATGTTAAAATTAGACAAAAACACTGGAAGCTAGGAAATATAATTTAAGAGAGGGAAACTTTTTATATACAGGGCGGGGCATAACCTTTTCCTAGGGGGTCACAGCAACACTTGTAATAACAACACAAATAATTCATACACCATTCGAAAGCCCATCAAAAACTGAGTTTATTGACACGATTTAATAGTCAGTATGACCACCATTAGCCCTTCGAACAGCATTCAAACGAGGTGGATAAGAACACAACAAATCTTCAAACAGTTCCGTTCGATTTTCCAGATTTTCCAGAGGGCGGGGCATAACCTTTTCCTAGGGGGTCACAGCAAGATCGACAGCAGTTTACAACTTCCGCGACACCTCATTTTAAAGCCCATAAAAAACTGAATTGAATGAGCTATTAAATGTTAAATTTGTTTCGGTTGAAACTTTGAGAATGAATTTGGAAACTGTGTTGAAAAATCTGGAAAATCGAACGGAACTGTTTGAAGATTTGTTGTGTTCTTATCCACCTCGTTTGAATGCTGTTCGAAGGGCTAATGGTGGTCATACTGACTATTAAATTGTGTCAATAAACTCAGTTTTTGATGGGCTTTCGAATGGTGTATGAATTATTTGTGTTGTTATTACAAGTGTTGCTGTGACCCCCTAGGAAAAGGTTATGCCCCGCCCTGTATGTATTATACAGTAATGATTTTTGAAGATAGAGAGGATTCTGAAGTAAAATATCTTGATATTTTGTTTTAAATTAGTCATGTGAAGAAATTCAAGAAAATGCTAGCTTATAGGACTTCACCTGTAGGTTTTTAGGCTGATGCTTAAATACAAGACTGGTTGTAGCTGTGTAACAGGCTGCAATATTTAGCATTAGATAATTGCAGTTGTTCAGTATTCTGATTCCAATCACTTGCAAGTAGGAAACTTGCCTAACTTAACTTAATTGAATTGAATAGTGCTGTCTCTTATAACTTACCAGAAAAAAGGCAGTATACAATTCTTGATATCCATTAATATAAGGATATAACAAATAGGTAAATTACCAATATTACTGATTTGCAGAAGATCTTCCTGGAAGAGCAAAAGAGTGGCCAAGTATGAAATTTCAGAAGTTATGTCATTTTAAGATGATTTGGTCATTAAGCTCTAAAGAGTAATGGAGATCTGAGTTTCTGAACAGAATCTCTAGAGAAATATTTTAAAGTAGTGGTGATGTGATTGTCTAATTATTTTGACTTTCTAAGATTCAGTAATACAGAGAGTTCTATTACCGTAATTATTTTGGGAAAAAACCTGGTGCCCCATATTTTGTCTATCTTGTAATTTTAACATGATACGTAGTCCAATTCTTTACTTTCCTGTATGATTCATACTGGCTGAGCAAGGGGGAGGAGTCAAGCAGGGCATCAGTTTAGAGTCTCTACATAAGTTACAAGAGAATGAAGTTCAACCTCCCCTTGAATGCTGTTGACCCTTACCTAGTTTAACCCAGGTGCAAACTGTTAATCTGAGAAAATTTCTTGCAGAGCCTTGAGCAATCAATCAGTAAGTTTGAACCTTCATATGTGGATCTGGTTGTTTGCGCTTGACAGTCCCATTGTAACTGAACTATAATTTGTGTAATCTTTTCTGTTCTTAATCCTTTGTGTCTTCTTAATTCATGCCTGTGACCCTTCTAAAGCTAAACATGCCATGTGGATCTGGAATGGCCTGTCTTTAGCATAAATTAAAGTTGAAAATCAACCTGTATATCAGAATCATAAACAGGTTTTTTGGGGAGAGTATGTTGCACGGTGTAAAATGGCAATAAAAACCAAAACTTCCCTTACAATAAATTCATTCTTCTAATATTTAAACAGAAAGTATTATATGAAAAAAAAACTATAAGCAACTCTGTCCCTCAGAATTCAGTTACTTGTGAAGTGATTAAGACTGCTTTCTAATAGTAAAGTAGTCTTATGTCTGCTCAAAAAAGCTTGATCCAATCACAGACTAACTACTTTGTGTCCTGTGATGCTAAACTATAAGAGGCCTTTCTAATTTCTCCCTCTGCCCAACCTTTCTTCCCTGGGGATAGATGCCAAATTAATTTTCCTAAGAGGTTTATGGGTGGCCTGCCAGAATTTCTATCCATTTACAACAGGCAGTTTCAAAAAGACCCCAGTCTTTGAGAAACTTTGGCAAATGTTATAAACAGTAAAAAAAAAAGTTGGTCCCCTTCTTTGACTACTAAGGCCTAGTTTGGCATCTCCACTGCAGTGTTCTGACACACACCCGACTCAGAAATGAAGAAAACAGCTACCAGGTTAGGTATGCCACTGGGAAATTCTTATTCTCCATTATTTCAAGCCTAATTTGTATGAGTATATTTCAAATAAGTTGGATAAATTCTTGAATTTGTTTAAACTGTTAAAGATGAAAAGCTGATCTCATACTGGGACATTTTGACTATTTATGTTGATATTGCAACACAAGACTCTTGGCGGTATAAAAGTACAATAAATATTAAAAAAATAAGAACTATAAAACCCAAAGAAAATATGTGGTATCCCTACAGATCCCTACAGCCTTCAGGAAAGATTTGTCTTCAGACTTTTTTAGAAGGCAATTTTGGAAATAAATAGACTATGATTGGGATAAACTATGATTAGCTAGTTTTGTACATTGATTAAAGAGCAGAAAATAGAGAGTATATAAATAATTGGCAATATCCTAAATGAAGGTATGTGATTAAAATGTCCCATAAGACCTATAGTGATTATTTCTAACTGACATGTAAATAATCAAAAGTTAGAGATAAGCAGTGAGATGTTAAATCTGTATAGAAATGGTAACTAAAATATATAACTGAAATTTCACCTATTTGTTTAATAGAGACCTAGTTCAATCAGATCCATTCTGTTTTCATTCTGCTTTTAGGAACAGGTTTTTGAGCTATCAAATTTGGAATAGACATGGGTTACACTTAGGATAGTATAGAGCTTACAAAAAGGAAGAATGATGATAAGCCAATTAGGCTCAAGTGATTATATCTGCTTCTTTTTTATTTGAAAAAAAAACTATGGGAGGGATATTGTAGAACATGAAGATACTAGATAGAGAAATATTTTCATCCTTGGTTTCTTCTGTTGAAACTAAGATGGTGGGAAATTCAGGCTTGATAAACGCAGCGCTTCAGTTTTTAGGAATTGTTTTGAGTTCACTGATTGAGTATTCATTTGGATGGCCCAAGTGGCCTTTTCCAAGTCAGTATTTTCTATCCCATAATTCATAATAATAGTCCCAAATTTAGATGGCTTCAGGAGGGAGTTAGACCAATTCCAACAGCGACAGTGCTTGTATGTTGCAGATGCTGGGAGAGAGGCATGTGTTATGTCTGCTTCTGGGATATGGTTGGGTAGTACTGGAACATGCTGCTGAACTAAATAGTTATTGGACAAGTCAAGTGTATATTTTAGATACAGATTGATATGGTAGAATAGACTTTATCAAGGTAGTCATATTTGTGTCTGCTGACTATGAACTGAAAACCAGCCCAGCAAGCAAATGAGAAAGCTTTTCTCCCATTCACTAATTTAATATGACTTTAGTGTGTGTTTTGCTTGTTTGTTCTTAATCCAACTATGTCCTGAAATTTTTTAAAAATTAAGAATTGAGCTTCTTTTATTATAGTTTTAACTGGTACATTCCATTCTGCTCACTCATTCTATTACATGAGTGCACTCTCCTCACTCTCTGCAAAAGGCAGAACCAAGACATTGCAATTCTTCCTCAAGTTCTCTAAAAGCCGCATGTGGCTGGCGATTATGGGAGCTTGCTGTGCAAATCAGGGACCAACTTGCTTAGATGCAAGAAATATAATTTAAAGTAGGAAAAAGGCTCATGTTGAATTAGACTAAAATCCAACTTCTATTTTCAAATGTTTTTTGAGTAGCATTAAGGATTGTGTGCTTAATAAAATGAACATCTTCATTCCCTCCTGCATTACTTTTAAAATCTTGCTACTATTATTAAATAGTTGCATGTTTTGAATTCAGAAATATTGCCACAAAAGAATGCCAGGTACCTTTGATTCCTTCCTTAGG
Source organism: Thamnophis sirtalis (assembly GCF_051295495.1). Classification (NCBI taxonomy): domain Eukaryota; kingdom Metazoa; phylum Chordata; class Lepidosauria; order Squamata; family Natricidae; genus Thamnophis; species Thamnophis sirtalis. The sequence goes on from NW_028261387.1 coordinate 57,074,357, forward strand.
AGCTTATGCACAGTGGATATATTGGAAACTGAGAGAGCCAGAGATATTTCCATTAACATGGTGCCTCAAACATGGAAAATTAATCAAGCATTTTGATAGAAAATATATATAAAAGGTGTGGAAAATTAGCTGTGTATTGTGCGATCATTACATATGCATCCATCTAGTCTAAGTGTTATGTTAAAAAATGTGCTCTTTGCAGTCTCAAAGAATTTGCTGAAGGTAAACAAATAATTTTAGGGCACAGGAAAGACTTTGTGTGTTGGGAAACAAATTGCTACCTTTTGGCATAATCAAGAATGTTATTCTCACTGCATTTCATTTGCATCTGATCCAGCCTGGAGTGTGCCAAATAAAATTAAAGATTGGTGATGTGATTTGTGAAAAAGCAGGTTTTTGATGAACCTCCCAAAGTGTTGTGATTTAAAATTTAGATTGAATACAAAACTGGATTATTTTTAATGTCAGTACAATTATCGTCTATTGACAGTCTCTTCTGGGAATTGTCCCATGAAAAGCTAGAGCTGAGCTCCATAGGCATATTGTAACTGAGTTGCCTTTAGCAGTGGTTCCATTCAGTTTATTCTTAGCAATATCATACTGCCTCCCAATTAAATTTAAAAAGATATAAAGAAAACTTCAAAGAGTAAATATCTCTCTATATAGAAGGGAAAAGTTTAATATTTTAAATTTTATTGCTTACTTACCCAGCTATATTTAAATCTACATTTAAAATAAATACTTAAAACATTTACTTTAAATATAGACTTAGCTTGGCATCAATGACCTGTCAGATCATAGATACAGATGTGACTGGTTCTCAACGTTTGTATAGTGGGGAAAAATAAAGTTACTTAGTTTTCAACTGAAATATTTTTTTTGTCCCGGTTGCTTACTTAATGGATGTAGAGTCACTTGGTGAGAGGGCAGCTACAGAAATAAAATGATTAAATATCATTTTGTAGGATTTAGTCCAAAGGCACTCCCTATGGATGTATCAGAAGACCTGAAGCAGAAAGGTACTGGTATGAAGAACTTGTAACGATTTTCTTAAAAGTGACATCCTCTAAAAATGCTCAACTACATCTCTCATCTTCAGCCAGCATCTGAAAGACCCTTTCTCTATCCATTTATCTACCTACCTACCTACTCACTCTCTCTCCCTACCTATCTACTGTATTTCTCTCTTTTTTCTCTATTTCTCTCTCTCTCTATCCCTCTAACCACCTACCTACATTCTCTCTCTCCCTACCTACCTACTGTATCTCTCTCTCTCCCTCCCTCCCTCCCTCCCTCCCTCCCTTTATCTACCTACCTAACTACTCTCTCTCTCCCTACCTATCTACTGTGTTTCTCTCTCTCTCTTTCTTTCTTTCTATCCCTCTATCTACCAACCTACTACCTACTCTCTTTCTCTCTACCTATCCACTGTATTTTTCTCTATATATCTTTCTATTTTTCTCTCTATCCCTCTACCTACCTACCTACACACACTCTGTCTCTATAACTCTCTCTATTTCTCTCTCTCTATCCCTTTACCTACCTACCTACCTACCTACCTACTTACCTACTCTCTCTCCCTATCTACCTACTGTATTTCTTTCTCTTTCTCTCCCTGTTTATTCCTCTATCTACCTACCTACTTTTTTTTTAATTTGCCTCTTCAAAACCTTGGTGCGTCTTATACTCCAAAAATACGGTATATGTTTTCTATTATACAAGACAATTAGACAGTAGAGGAGAACTGAACTTAAGTTCCATGATTATTGTATAAGGTGAAATCTTCATATGTGCAATCTTGGCCCGTAAGGGAAAAGGCAGGCTAAATGTATTATAATAAAAAGCTACTATTTCCCATCTATATGCCTGAAGGACACTAACTTAGGGAAGGCTAAATTGCAAATATTCTTATCCTTCATTAATGAAGTTCTAATTTAATCCATTAGAAGGGAAATTGCTTCTACCATCCTTAGGTTGGATAGTCATATATTATAGAACATTGACTCCATTCTTTATTTCAGTAATATATTTGGCTATCGTAAAGACTCACTGTAGCTCTTTAGGTACTATCAACATAGTATGCGTTTCTTTTGTTTTTATAACACTTTTCTAAAAATACTAGGTCTTGAAGGAAGCATGTTTGAAGTTCTTTTTAAAATTGTAGGAATAGTGGAGAGAATTATGTTGGAAAATACCAACTGACCTTTATAAACCTAAAATCTAATTACTGAAGGTGCATGCTCCCTGACTTCTATTTATTTCAAGCCAGTCTATTTCATATTTCTATCTTAGATAGCATTTACAAAGTATGTAATGTGTCGGTTTCCAGTGAGATTTAAGTTGGAAGGGAACTGGGAGAGCTCACTTTATAGAGATGGCTAGAAAGTTTGGAAAGCAAATGTCAGACCATTTTGGTAAATTAATTAAAGGTCATCTACTATTATTTATTTATTTATTTATTTATTTATTTATTCTGTGTATCTTGTCTGTATATGATCTGAATAGGATAGGTCTAACACTCATCTGTTTATATCTTAGTAATTTTTACTTTACATACTCAAAATAGAGATAATAGATGACAATGCATAACTCTGTAATATTTTGTATACATTCAAAAAAAACCAAATAGGTTATGCTCTTCTGTTTTGATAACTTCCTCTATGTCCATTGGTTATTTTAGTTTAGGCTATCATTGTTGAGGAAGATATAAACATACTAATATTTCATGCATATTACATAGTAAAGGTAAAGGTTCCCTTCACACATACTGTATGTGCTAGTCATTTGCTAGGGGGCGATGCTCATCTCCATTTCAAAGCTGAAAAGCCAGCACTGTCCGAAGATGTCTTGGTGGTCATGTGACTGGCATGACTAAACGCCAAAGGCGCACGGAATGCTGTTATCTTCCTACCAAAGATGGTCCCTATTTTTCTACTTGCATTTTTATGTGCTTTCAAACTGTTAGGTTGGCAGAAGCTGGGACAAGTAATGGGAGCTCACTCAGTTACACAACGCTAGGGATTTGAACCCCTGAACTGCCAATCTTTCTGATCGACAAGCTCAGCGTCTTAGCCACTGAACCACCTTATTACACATGTAAAGTATTCATATAGGAAGAGTTGGATATAATTTCTAAAATATGGTCATATTTCTGTTTTTCTAGACCAGCAGTGAGGAACTTAGCCTTTTCTAGATGGTATTAACTACAGCTCCAATCATGTCTTTCAACTGGCACTTGGTTTAATGTACAGCAATATCTGAAGGGTCAAAATATCCCCATAATGCACTAAATACATTGTTCTTAGGCCAGGTGCCTAAGAGTACAGGAACAATACATTTGGGAGGTCTGAAGACAATGATATTTTGGGTCTGAATAAATTATCATAAAATTGTCGTGCTGGATCAAATCAAATGTATATTTAACATTATCTTTCCACAATGGACAATCCAATATCAAAATAAGTGAATAAACATGAATAACAATACCTTCCTTTCTAAATGGTGCCTCTAATTTTGAGGCAGTATAATATTGCCTATTTCCCTGTGTGTTCTAGTCTTTTAAAACTGCCCAAGTTAGAGGCCATTTCAGGCCAGGGTTTACATGTGGGTGAGTAGCATGCTAGGGTACATTGTTTAGATAGTATGTCACCATTCTTTCGATTATCAGATACAAATAAGAAATAATTGATAATTTCACCCATTGTTTATCATACATTCTGAGAGTCGATTGACGTACGTAGAAGGAAAACATTGCCTCAGGGATATTCAGATTGGTTTGCGGTGGAGGTGCTTCATGATTGAATCATATTTCCTATTGTTTTGTTTCAAGTATCCTTTAGGACAGTGTTTTTCAACCTTTTTTGTGCAAAGGCACACTTTTTTCATGAAAAAAATCACGAGGCACACCACCATTAGAAAATGTTAAAAAAATTTAACTCTATGCCTATATTGACTATATATAAAGTAATTCTCCCACGGCACACCTTACACTATGTCACGGCACACTAGTGTGCCACGGCACAGTGGTTGAAAAACACTGCTTTAGGAATCCTCTTAAATTTGCTTGGTTGCCATGAAGGCATTTAATGTAACGCCTACTGTATGTGAAGCTAGATTGCATGCAGAAACACAAATTTTTGTTTCCTAAGGTGACTGTTCTTCCAAAGATATGTATATGACTTGTTTCTACTTTTTAAATAGGGAAACATAGATGCTAAAAATAATTCAGTGCTTTTAGAAAGTAATTCTTTTAACCAAATATGGGCAAAGTTTTGATTTCCACACTTGCTTGTTTTGAGTTAGTTAAATAGTTTGCTTTCTGGTGTGGGTCGCAAATATTTATTTGTGCTTTAGTTTAATCATATAATTATTATAATATACAGTGTTTGGAAAGCTATACAAATGTGAGACCTAATGACGTGGTTTATTGCCAGAGACAAATTCAAATGGGTTTCCAAAATATTCTCAGGGTTTTCCTAACTTGTATGATTGTTATAATGGCCTGCCATTGGCTAAATTTACCCATCAGACTAAGCTACAGTTCAGTTTCTTTCAATTTAATTTAGTATTATGTATAAGCACAATAATTGTAGTTTGTAAACATGTGAATCAAGCTATCTTGGTTAGTTCAGCTAATTATAATTAAAATAGGCACAAAGTGAAGCCCAAGGACACTTTCACAGATCCAGATTATTTTCTTACTCTTACTTTAGGCTAAGAGTAATGGAGCAAGTAGAATGATAGTTTGAACATACATAGAGAAATACTTTTGCTACAGCAATAAAATGCAGATTGAAACTCATTATTTGTACAGGAACTTTCTAGCAGAATTGTCTTCCTGTGTAATCTAGAAAGAAATGTCTAACATGAGGAAAGGCTTAATAGAACTTGACATTGAAAGAGAATTGGACAAACGTAGAAAATGTTACTATAAAAAAATGGAAAATACCATATTTTTCAGAGTATAAGACGCACTTTTTTCCCTCAAAAAAGAGACTGAAAATCTGGGTGCAATTTATACACTGAATACAGCATTTTTTGCCTCTTGAAAGCCTGCCCCTTCACCAAAATGGCCATGCAAAGCCTTTAGGAGGCTTTCAAAGTGCTCCTGGGTGCTGAGGAGGACAGAAATGGGCAAAAAAACAGGCCCTTTTTCACTCAATTTTGCCCTCCCCAGCCCCCAGGAGCATTCTATAAGCCTCCTAAAGGCTATTCATGCCCTTTTTTGAAAAAAAAAAAAAAAACAGGCCCGTTTTTGCAAAAAATGGGCCATTTTTGGGAGGTCTGCAGAGTGCAAAAACTTTTTTTAAAAAATTGCCTCTTCAAAATCTTGGTGCATCTTATATTCTGGTGGGTCTTATACTCCGAAAAATACATTACTTAGAAAATAAATTTGCCTGCAACCAACATGCTTTAGACTCACAATGCTGAGCTTCGAATCTAGAATCAACATGTAGATATTAAAACTTGCTTATTGAGACATAATCCTTGGGTGAGTGCTGGCAGTCATTTATGTGCTTGATCACATCCTGTGATTGTTGTTTCTAATAAGCAATAATGGAAACATAGATTCAGGAGGTTTTAAATTCTTTTTTGAAAGATATGGACTAACACAAAACTTTTGTAAAGAGCCATCAGGTCACTCAACAAGCCATTTCTGTAAAAACAATCTGCTCATAGATTCAGAAGCAAGGAATATATATATATGACAGCACTTATCTTTTGTTGGGCAAGATGAATGAATGCCAGCATATAGCAAACCTAACTTGTAGCCAGATGATAGAGATTTATAGAATCTTCTAGTGTCAACGAAATAGTCTTATGCCAAAATAACAATAATGCAGAAAGGACTTGCATCAGCTCAGTTATAACTGGGTGACACTACTAAAGATGCTATGAGTCAACTTTAAACTTTGTTTGATTTGTTTGATCCTCTTGAAAACTGTCTGAAAATCTTTGCTCAGAAAGAAGAACTGTCTTGTATGTCTCAGCAGCTTCATTATCAGCCAAAATATCCTCCTGGATTAGCTATTAGAACTGGGAATTAATGGAACTATTTCCAGAATGTAACCATGGGATTACTTTACTCCATGGCAAATATGCAGTGTTTGTAATTTTATGCTGCTTTTTTTTCTATGGAACTTCTGGTGGAGATTATGGATAGGGTAATGTATTGGTTAAAGAGCTGGTAAAGCTTAGTTCAAATAAGACAACATTACTATTTATAGGAAGAAGGATGATTTCTTTGCTCACTTCAATACTATTAAGTCTGTTCTGCAGAGCAATGAAAGCACGTAAAGGATCAAATACACAATATCAAGCTGTTCTTAGACCTGTTATTGTTATTGGTGACTAAGATAGCCTTATCCTTTAGAGGTGACCTTTCAGGTCATGTCCATATACTAACAGTGGTCTTACCTGGACACGATAGTCTGGTATTGAAAGTAATAATCTTTTAATTGGATTATATCAATTTATTATATGTAGGATCTTCTTTAATAATGGTTCAGGGACTTCAGCTAGTTTAAAATAATACTGTTGAAATTAATTATGCTTGCTAAATAACTTGTGTAATGTCATGCTTGCTTGCTTATGTGACATCAAATCAATGTTGATTCTTAGCAACCACACAAATAGATTTTCTCCATGGTGATTTGTCCTAACTTGGTCTTTTGAATGAGTGAGTATGTATGTATGTATGTATGTATGTATGTATGTATGTATGTATGTATATGCATGTGTTTGTTTACTGCCTTTTAATTAATAACAAAGAAAGAAAAAGGGAAAACACAGAAATAATAATGATGGGGATACATAGTGTCAAAGAAAAGAGGGGAAAACATAAAAAGTGCTGTATCAAAATGGAAAAAATAACAAAAAATGTTTATGCTGTTGTAACAATAAATAGTTATAATTCAATATATTTAATGCAAAAATTATTCCATCATGTATATATTTCTAATGCATTTATATGATTATCATTTTTACCTGATGTATATGGTATAAACGAGTTCCATATTTCATTATATTTGTATATACAAAGTCCACATTTATAAGCAATCTGTTTTATAAATTTCATATCATTTCAGTGCTGCAATATCAGTTTTTAACCATAGTAAGGGCACAGAGAATAAATTTACATTGTCTAGTTATCAAATTCCATATACCAAGTATATAGTTCAAAGGATATTATTCTCTGGAACTTTTAGCTTATATCAATTTATATAATTTTTCCCAAAACTTTATAAATGCAGGACAATGTAGAAACATGTATTAAAGAAGCATTCTCCTTATTGCATCTTCAAGAAAGTGTTGTTTTGTTGTCTTTTTCTGTACAAACAATTCAATATATTCTAAATATTAATTTTTATTATATAAGTTGTAATTTAAGGTCCAAACTCTTGCTATAGATGGCATCATTGCTGGTCATCTTTTCTCTTTAAAGCCTTCTCTGGAGAACTGGATCTTGAAATAATATGCCTAAGATATGAATTATCGGTTGATTTGTTTGATAATCCATTTCTTTCTTTTCTTGGCTGTCCATGATATTCTCCCATAGTTTCCTTTAATGCCAAATTTCAGAAGTGTCAATATAGGCAATCCTCAATTTATGTCTATAACTGAAGTTGGAATTACGGTTGTAAGTTATGGAAATCACTGGATGACAGTGCCTGATGTTATAACCTTTTTTGCACCAGCCATTAAGTGAACGCTGAAGTTCACAAGTGAACATCACAGTCATTACAAGATTTTGTTTTCCACCAAAAGGGCTCTTTTGGCGGGAAATTAGAAGTAAATGCAGGAAACAGGCAAAAAATCATGATCACATAACTGTGGGTTATGTATGACATGTATGCTAAGACAATTGCAAAATGCAATCGTGGTCATAAATGTGGGTGCCGCATTTCAACCTTCAAAACAAGTAGCTCTGATGATTAACTTATAACTTTGAACAGTTGCTGCCTGGTCAGTCATTAAGCGAGGATTACCTGTAGTCTTTATCCTGCTTTTTCAAACTCCAAATCTCAGTACTTAAGTCATGCAAGCACACTACTCTGATCTTGGGGTAGATTCAGGCAAATTATAATAGGAGGCTTTCTGAAGAATGATTGAGAAGGCAGTTTTGAAAATACTTGTAAAACAGCTTTATTTTTCTATGCCTGTTTTCTTTTTTTTTTTAAAGAATCTTCATTACTCTGTATATTAGGTAACTCTGTGTGTGTGTTTGTTTGTTTGTTTGTGTACGTGTGTGTGTGCGTGTGTATGTATTCTTGGATGTTTTTGAAGAAGGAAAAAAATACTTGTTCCGTTTTTTTAGTTTTATTTTTTCTCTCATATATACATTCACAAACATACATTCTCATAAGTACTATTAATATTTATGTATTACCTTTTAACATTTATCACTATTCATTTAAAAGTTTAAAAATATAGTTGGGGTTGCTTCCTGCCACCCCATACATCCATCTTATTTTACAACAACCCTACTTCATTCCTCCCAACCCCCCTTTTCTTCCTTCTTTCCTTCTCTCCTTTATCTTTTCTTCGGCATACAAATCCTATTAAAGTTAAAGTTAAAGTTCTTCCCCTCCCTCTCCCCCACTCCTCCTCCCTTCTTCCCCTTCCTACCCTCTCTCCTACTCTTACTACCCTCCTTACTTCCTCTCCTTTTCCTTTTCTTTTTTCCCTCTCATTTCTCCCTCCTTCTCTTGTTGTATTTACTTATTTTCTTCTTCACTCTGATGGATTTTCGGGGTGAGATTCAAGCAGACCCATTTTTATATTTACATAAAAATATATTCTAGTTGTATTACAAGTATAGTTGTGCTCATCTTCTTGTGGAATGTGCATTCTTAAATCAATTAAAAGGATTTATTGAAAAATGAATAATACTAGTTGTGGATTATGGAATCTGGAAACTAAGGAACATTTATCAAAATATTTTTTTTAAAGATACTGTATACAGTATACTCGCAGATAAGATGACATTTTTATCTTCCAAGATGCACTGCCAGAATGGGGATCAGCCAGTTTGCATATGGGCTTATCTGTGAGTTTATATGATATACTACATATGAATTGTATTCCCTTATACTGTGGCGATTCGAATTGAAATGGTTGTCAAAGGAAATTGGTTGCACAATATTTATATTCTTTTAAAATCCAGTGTTTTATTTTTATTAGAAGGACTGTAGCCAAACTCATGTTTGTTTTGAAGGTACGGAAACTGAAAGATCCGTGACCCTCCTTTGTCTGCTATGAATGGAAGAGGAAAAGCAGATTGGGGCTTTTTTCCACCTTGGGATGCATCCTGTGTTGAAAATGCTCTGCAATGCTATGCTATGAGAGGCCTGTGCTAACTATGTGTTTTGGCAGCAGAGAATGACATTAAATCATGTGGTTTTGAAAATCATTACACACACACACACACACACACACACACATACACACTTCAGTTTTCACAGCGTTAATGTACAATTGTTTCTGTGTGTCAATGCAGCTTCATTATATCTCTCTTTTTCATCAATGTAAGAATAACACCCACCATCATTATTTGCAAAAACAAAACAAAATATTACCCAGTTTAGATATATTTCTATTCTTCCTGTCCCAAAGACACATTCAGTGCTGTGAAATTTGTGCCAGTATTGCAGTTCATTTAGAGAAGTCTCTGCTGCCAATAAAGTCATGTTTTGTTCTAAGTAAAGGGTGTGACATGCTATTTTCAAGCTCTGCCACTGGCTTTCCTTTTGTCTGCTTTGCATCCCCTTTAATGTTTCTACAAGTATTAATTAGACAAATTAAAAGTAAAGTTTCCCAATAGAATGGTAGAAATCTTAGGTTGTATGTGAGTGAGTGAGTGAGTGTGTGTCTGTGTTTGAGAGAGAGGGGGGGGGACTGAAAATTAAAGCTAAAAAGTAAACATGATTTACAAGGGTTAGGGCTAGTTAGAATCTGCTTGGTTTGTTTTGATTTTTGTTTAGAGCCAAGGTGGCGCAGTGGTTAAATGCAGCACTGCAGGCTACTGCTAGATCAGCAGGTCAGCGGTTCAAATCTCACCGGCTCAGGGTTGACTCAGCCTTCCATCCTTCCGAGGTGGGTAAAATGAGGACCCAGATTGTTGGGGGCAATATGCTGACTCTCTGTAAACCGCTTAGAGAGGCCTGAAAGGCCTATGAAGCGGTATATAAGTCTACTGCTATTGCTATTGCTATATTGCTATTGTTTAGGAGTTGATGGGATTTAAAATTTGAACTTTTCAAGGTGATGGCTTTGTAAAAAGTAAATCATAAAAGTCACCTTAGTAGCACAAATTTGGCAATTTTTAAAGTTTAAAGGCAATTTTTAAATGGTGTACATTGAGAGTTCTAAATAGTATTCCACCCAAACCCAATCTGACCACATATCACGGATAACAAATGGAAGGGCCTATGAGGAATGGCTGCTTTTCCTTCTAATTTATGCTTCAAATTAAGGGAAGTTATGTAACACAAAGATTTTAGATGGGGGTGGGGGAGAGACCAAGATAATTTTAAAAAAAAACCTCAGATGGATAAGATACCAGATTTACTGGTTTGAAATATTATCTGCCAATGCTCTTCTGGGAGATTGGCACAGCACTTGAGAGATAGTATGGAAACCCAGTCCCCCTACTCTGTTAATCTTCTGCCAGGGTTGCACAATCTGTACAGTAAGGGTTTACCCACACTGACTTCCTTGACTTAGCTGCAAGATGGCACATTTACAGTTTGTTGAGGACATGTCTTCATGGCAGAGTCTCCATTTTGTTGCTAGTCTGCTGTTCAGGCTGGCTGAAGTTCAATCAAGATAATCCAGAAGTAATTTTATGTGAGAAAATGGAAAAATACGTCCTGTGATAGAATTCGGTATTGTGTGAATGAAGAGCCTTCAGAAGATTGACAATTTGAAGGTTTATAATAGGAATGATAAGTACAGTCCAATCTTGGATTCCAATCCAGTTATGGCTCCATGCCTCTGGGACCATCTCTACTCTACTGACGAGATCCAACACTTCTCTTGTGCAGCTGACCCCTTTTCATACTTGTTGAGGGGAATTTCAAGCTTGTGGAAGACTAACACTTCACAAGGTCAGTATTCCCATTGCGATGCAAAGAGCTGAATCTCTTCAGAAACTTCCTTAACCTAAAGTTTAATAGTTTATTATGTCAATACTAGCAACTTGCTTATGTTTCATTTGTCTCTCGGTTTCATCCACTTATATACATCAAAATATAAAGGTATCTACATTAACTATAAGAAAAATCCCTGAATCTATATTAGGACAACATTTTATTAAAGCAAATTTAAGTCACCAAAATAGGGTAATAATAGAGTGAGAGCAGTCCAATATCAAAACTCATCCAACTATCAGAAGAATTTGAGGGGCTGGAATGGAATTCCCCTCTTCACTCTCTGGCATGAATGGAAAATGAAAAGAAACCATCATACAGGGAAAGAGAACCTGGGTTTGGCAAGAAGAACTGAAGAGGAACTGAGAAAATTCTTTTCTATACTGCTCTTATTGTAGAAATGACTCAAACACAGAGTTATAGTTGAATCAGTAGGACCATCACTTCTTCTTTTGTTCCTCACCCTGGTGGCATGTTGAAGCCCATGACTACTATCCCTGACAGCAGCAGCAAATGTCAATCTTTGTGCAACTCTGTCTTCCTGAACCTTGTAGAAGTTCATTGTGGGGCAGTGGTTTTCAAACAACACACATTTCTCGCCTGTCAGTAACAGGAAAAATACATCAATGGGTCTGTGCCAATGTCCCTTAAGGATGCATATTAGAGTTGCAACCATTGGCTTTAATTTTGCCTCATATGACCAATATATAATTTAGTGCAATGGCTTTTAAATGGTGGAACTTTGTTAATAAAGATTAGGCTGCACAATATTTCAATTTCACTTTTTAGTTATCAGCAGTACTCTATACTGCCACTAAAGGTGATGTGGAAATTGATTTTTTTAAAAAAGTTTAAATTATTTTGGATTTTGTGAATACCTATCAATTTTAAAATAATCTGGGACTGGTTTGTGGGTTGCTTAGTTTTCTATCTTCTGTAACTTTCTCAAACAGATCTCTATTGGGGAGCTGAAAGAAATAGTCAAGCACACCTTTTTTTTTTGCCAAGCCAGGGAAAGATGCTGAACCTTCTAATGATCTTGATTGGATTAGTATCTGTTTGTGGCAGTTTTTCAACCATTTAAGAAGTCTCCAAATAGGAAATATTATGCTTAAGAATGAAAAAAGTGTTGGACATTCTTAGATAAGCTGCTCTGGTCTTGATTTTTGCCTTTCTTTTTCACAAGTGTTTGCTGACTCATTAAATTCTGCTTTGCGTTTCTGTTAGTCTTCCGATTTGGTAAACAACTTTCTGCGCAGTTTTGTTCATTATATCAGTTGACTGAATTTTGACATCTAAGTTATACTAACAAGCCTCTATGGCAATCAACATATTTTCTGACCAAAGAGCACTGCTTATTTGTTACTTGAAAAATCCAGCAGTTAAAACTAATTATAGACATGGAATTGCAATGTGCCAGTTATAAACCTTGCATCATATTAGCTCAGTTAGTAAAGGGAGAGAGAGAGTGAGAAAAATGGGTACATATTAACTTATCTAGCACATTACGTAATATCTCAAGAACTTCACAGGTAACTTTTCACAAAGTATTTGTTATTTGTTATTTGAAGACTGGGAAAATGCCTATATCTGTTATATCTTTGCCATGGATCTTGACTTAGAATTATTTCACTCAAGGTCAAAACTTTTTGTATTGGCCTTTTCATTGATCAATGTACTTGTTGATTATCACTTATTATTCTTTATTGCATTCACTCTTATCTTACTGCTGATTTATTATTGTGCTTTCATTGTGGTTTTCATGACTACCTGAGAGTTAAGGTTGATGTACATACAATATGGGAGGTGATATATTAATAAGTACAATGGTAGATTTGAAGAATTTGCAAACATGCATTTAATATCATTGTTTTACTGAATCTTTTTAGGTAGGGCTAGTGTTCATTCTTAGCCTGCCATGCCTTTTATTGTAGAGTTTTATTTAATACATATCCGTACTACAGAGCACATTGATTAGCCAAAGCTTAAAAAGAATTTTCTTTTTAGTTCAGTACTGCACAAAAATAACAATTATAATAATAGCATTTCCTTAATTGATTACATATTTGGCTAAGCATTAATTAGTGTAATACATCACCAATTAATTATACTTTTCAAAATAATTGACAAAGTTACTTGTCTATATGTGTTTGAACTTGTAATTGTAATACTATATTCACAATAAAGTGAAAAAAATAGACAATTTAAAAAACCTTCCCTTAGGTTCTGTTGGGAACAGACAAAACAGCTTGTTTATTATTAAAGCAAGAATTCATAAAGTTGATAAGTTACAATGGTTTTAAATAAAGTTCATGAGCTAGATGGTACTTTACAATTTAATTTGTCCAGCATAAGCAATTGCTAAACACACCAGGAGGAAGATAACATGTCTCTATGATAGCTACTTTGAGCTTAAATTCATTGCATGTGTTTGAGTAATTAACCCAGCATGAAGTTTAGAATCTGTCCATTTCCTGATGAAAATAAAAATACACATTTCAGTTTGTTGCAAGAGCTTATTTGTTGACATTTCAAATCACAATAGAAATCAACTGAACTATTTTATTCATTCCTGCAAAGGATGAAGATACTGTTAGTGGGGGGGATCTGAGACCAGAAGTTCTGTACTATCTTATCCAAGGGCCTACTGGACTCCCTTTGGCAGGATGAATAGTAGCATTTTTGCTCTTTCTGGTTTCTTAACTTCCTTCGCTCTCTTTGGTTTTAGACACAGATGTTTAGAAGTAGCTTTGATCAGGTGCAGATGCACTATCTTTTGGCACGTCACATAAACAACATTTCACCCAGCAGCACTGGTTTACTAGTGGACAGGTAGGAGCATAAGGAAATTTCAGGGAACCAAGATCTCTGCCTTTAGGGGGGGGGGAAAGGAAATGGGAGATGGAGACATCTTATACAGTATTCAGTATCATGATGCCCAAGTCTCTCAGTTTAGATGGTATGTACAGTGTATGTGTGTGCGCGTGCGTGTGCGTGTGTGTGTGCACGCACGCACGCGCGCGTATCTCTAAGACGAAAATGTCCAAAAGCTAAAAGGAGAAGCCATAATCCAATTGAAAATTCATACTACATGTAGAATCATCCATTGCATCTCCATGTAAAGTTTGCAAAGGAGAGCTTAAAAAAAAAACCTTTCCCAGATGCCCTGGGTTAGATAGACCAATGGTTATCTGACCAAGTCAAAGCATATTGCATTATTTTAAAGATAACTGGACTGAAGATTTGTATTTATGTGTCATGCTTTGATTAAATTGTTCAAGAGGTATGTTGTTCAATACTCGTGCCAGTTCTTGATTTAAATGATATTAAAGAGATAAGGATATTAATTTCCTTTTGTGTGACTGCCAATCTGCTTCTCCTTTCACCAATGATTTTAAAGCTCTGCTTAATCTTGCTGCTGCTTTTCATGACTTTTGCTTCCACTTTCATCCACCTTAATTCTGTGTTTTTGGGCAAATTCCAACACCTTAACTCAGCCTTTCTGAACAGTCAGTCATGTGCCAGCCTGGGTGCCCCCCCAGATTTATAGACACCAGTTTCAAGAATTTTCCAGCTTTACATAGCTATTGCTGAGAATTTTGGGAGTTGAAGTCTACACAAATCTCCCTGGTTAGGAAAGGCTGAAGAAATGATGTTTTAATTTCATGCTGACTATGTTGTCAGTATTGCCACAACTTTTACGGTGGTCTAGTTGAAGTCTGGCTCTTGGTGCCACCAGGTGGATTTTTTTGGGGGGGGGGGGCTGTTCCAGTTGCAATTGCTTTTTCTATCTGCCATTGGTCTTGCATTTCCCATGTCCTAAAAGATGGGCACAGGACCACATTACTAAAATGTATTTAGATTAAAGCAGTAAATAATTAGCTATGCAACATCCACATTAAAAATGATTATTCCGAAGTTATCATTATTAGGCTTGATCAGTTGTTACGACCCATTTTTGAAGCCTAGAAGCAATAGCAGCTGAAAATAAAAATTAATGATAGCTTGAGGTCAGTAACTGATGTCCCTTCTGATCATATTTTTTTAAGCCAGCGGGGATGGTAACAGTTGCTTAATAGCAGCATGGACTATCAAAATAGACAGTGCTCACTGCCGAATCCTCAGTTCCAGTAATTGAAATGCAGCCTTTTATCCAGAGCAGTCAATCATGTGGCAGCCTCTGTGTCTTCACCCAGGAATCACTTTGATCCTTGAATCTCAATGGGTATAAAATGAACCTGAAATCTTTTAATACTCAACACAGTCTATTCTTCTTTATGGCTTTACTCTCAGCTGATCTGTACATAAGCCAGTATTATAGGGAAGTTACTGAATTCTTGCTGTTTACTAACTCTAGAACAGTTGCACATCTTAACTTAGCATGTCAAAGTTTTTTTCTCTCCCCCTACCCCCCCCCCCCTTTTAAAAAAGACTGCAGATTGCTTGAACTGCAATTTCATTTTTGGTCAATTGGCCAATTTTGGTTTCTAAATACACAGTATGTTTAAATATATTGAGAAGTTTCACATTTCTGTTTCTTAAACTTAGAGGAGCGTAGCAGAAATGTAGCAGCTTTCCATTCTGTTTCTGAATACTGGTCAGATTTCAGTTGGTGGTTTTGGTAGATAATACTTCAAGCTGAATATATATATATATATATATATAAGCTAAATAGAACAATTGAGAGCTTTGTGTGGTTCTCTTTGACTGATGGGTAGGAGTCTGATGCCTATGAAGCATTGATGTGATTGTGGGCATTTCCCTTACTTCCTGCCAGATTCTGTATCACCTGACTTAATTTTAAAAACTTTAAATTGACCTGTTAGTCCAAAAACACTGCTGACATCTATGTTTACCTATACCACAGACATATGCTACACATATGATTTATTTTGCCTATTTTTTGTGACAAATATTATCCAGCAAGCTCCATATTAATTGAATAATTCTGACTGATATTATTTATTTCTTTATCTTTAATACTGTACATTCAGGCCTCGGGAAGTGTTCTACGGTTGCCTGAGAATCATTGTTTGTTCTGTGTGGATTATCTTATCTGAATAATACTAAAAAGAATAGAAAAGGCCCATTCATGAGTTTTGATATGAGCCATTTCTTCCAACTCTGACTGATTCTTGTTATTTTTGCACTTTTAAAAATTTGTTTCTTTTGTATTTGCATATGACTTACTGTTACTGGGTATAATCTTGCTGACTAGACCTTTTGTAGTTCTTCTTTGGGGTTAGGGCTTTCTGTGAACAGAAAAAAAGTAAGAAATAAACTATAGAACTTTTCACTTAGACTTTCCATATTTTTTTAAACCATACCTTTATTAATTTACATTTATACTCAGCTTTATCAATAAGCCCCTTGTTTTTGAGAAGGTTGGGAAACCATGTAAGTTTGAAAAGCAAACATTCTTTTATTATCCTTTAAATTATAGCTTCGATCCCATGAACTTTTTTATTTTGCTGTTGCTTCTAAACTCAGGAATTAGGGCTCAGGGAGAATACATTTGCTAAATAAAGAAATTAAATGCCTCATAAACAGAAAGCCACACATGATATAGAGCTAGATTGAAAATTCTTATTTAGATCATTTTTTTTAATTTTTTTTGCTCCCTGAGTTTTCTTTTGAAAGCTGTTGAACTGTTGAATTTCAAACCCCCACCTGAAGCCTGATAACATTTGCTTCATTATTTATAAAACAGGTGGAGAAATTCTGATGAAATTATTGAAGGAGGAAAGACATAATAGTTTAGGGTAGCACAAAATCAGAAGTACTACATCTGATGAATTGAGCTGCAACTCAAGAAAGCTTATGACTGCTTACATTTATTAGTTGGAAGAGGTGATTTGATGCAATTATTATTTACTTTGGTCAATATTCTAAAATACACGGGTATACACTTTTTGTATTTCCCAGATTGCATCACCCAGCTTCCCAAATGTTGCTACAAATGTGTGATAAGAGGTTGAATTTTGAATTTTTGGATGACTCTTGGCAATTATAGTACATAATTGTTTATCTTGTGTGTAGTATCTGTGAGTTGCCTGATGAGCTTACATCATCTACCACCTTGTATCTATGGAAGGCAATGGTATGAGGGAATTATTATATTACCACTACAAGGGCCTTCTCATTTGAGGTTTGTACAAGAAGTCAGAATTTTGAGGAGCGAGAGCAATGAATGAAGAATTATTTTCCTTTCAAAATATTGCAAATATGTTATGAACGAGCTCAGTTTTTACCTGATGCAAAGAATTCATGGAAAGTTACAGATGGTAGATATAATTATTTTGTATTTCCCCCATCATTTAAGTGGAATTGTTCTGAATATCTGATTGGATTTCATGTTTGGGCAGGATTCTGAACCCTGACTTTTTGCAATGTGTCATGATTAGATTTGCCTCCCCATTATGGCTCATGGAATGATTGCATGAAATCTATTTTCGCTAAGTAGAATTATATTTCACTACCAAGAGCAGAATAGCAATATTGGTTCTTCTCCCACAATTAAATTATGTTGACATTGAGGCTTGAAATGTCCTTAATAGTTCACTGTTGTGATTAAATGCAGTAGATAAGCTTAAGTTGATAGGAGAAAAGTAGTTAATATCTTAGGTTGTTTAGCATGGGTTTCCATAGGTTCTGACTCAGTGTCCCATGCTTTTTAATACCGTTGAGAGAAGTGGTCATCACTGAGGTATCTTTACTACACTTACACTTTTCAGTTATACATATACAGTTATACAATATCAGGCTGGGGTGGAGATGGTGACTAGGTGCTTGGAGGCTGTAAGGGACTAGGTTGGTCAAAATAATTTCAAATTAAATTGTGGCAAGATGGGGTTGCAGTTTATGGCTTGATCCAGATTCACAGGTTGGCTGTGGATGGAGTTGCATTTCCCCTCAAAATATTAGTTCACCATGAAAAGGGCCTCCTGAGCAAATGTCTATTGCTTGTGGAACAGGCTGAGACTATGGGGATGTTTATTCAGTTTCAGCTGGTGTTCTACTTGCAGGCTTTTCTTTTGGAGGGGGGTGTCCAGATATATATGCAACAGTATAATAACCTGGATAGAAATCATTAAAAAAATCTGTTTATTTAAATTGGTTTTTAAAATTTAAATTGGATTTTTTCATTTTTATCAATTTTATTTTAATAAAATGCTTTTGGAGTAAAAATCTATCTAAAGATAGTTTTCTATTTCAGATACATTAATAATTTAATTTATTCAGCAGGAAATGAAGCTTAGTTATGTAGCATGAGGTTATATATTCTGCAATATTTACATTTTTTGTAAACTCATTCAATGAATCCAAGCTCTGCAACTAAATAGGAAACCTTCATTTTGTTTGCAAATAATATTAAAGATTTAACTACTAGCAAGAATTTCTTATATTTAAAGAGCACCTGTCATTTCAGATCCATCATGATAGCACCTCTTAGCGGGCATCCACTCATCTGCTGCCCACCACATCCCTCACCTTACCACCGCATCACCAGCTGTCCCATTAAAGTGAATGGGACTGTCAGTGAGTCAGAGGAGGAGCTGCTGCAGGAGAGAGATGACAGTTGCTCGTTAAAAATTATGATTTAAATTGAATTTGTTTAAATCAAGCCTTTTTACTAGTGATTTAAATTACGATTTAAATCATGATTTAAATCGACTTGATTTAAATCAAATGTACCCTGATAACGTATCCCCTCATCACCTTCCTGGTAGACTACTACAAAGCCTATTACAAAGGGCTAGCCTTGAAGACAATTCAGAAATTGCAATTGATCCAGAATACAGAAAACCAACTTCTCCTAGTGGAAAAAGGGAAATAGGGCAGTGTAAAATTTATGTTGAGGGTACTTTTATTTGGGCAGCTTTTGAACCCAGTTGAATAAGTTGATTTAACCTTAAAAGCTCTATGTGGCTAGCATTTGCAAGATTGTCTTTCCCAGCCAGAATCAACTTGCTATGTGTGTTCCCTCAAAGGAGTTCTCAAGGTTATCACCCAATGTGTGACTAGAGGGATAGAAACCTTGAGAGATGCCTTCTTGGTGGCAGCCCCCACATCCTGCTCTCTGAAAAACAGTAGCTTACTTGCATTTCCTTTAAAACTTCAGGGTTTGCATCAGGCATGTCAAACTGGTGGCCCGCAGGCCAGATATGGCCACGCAGGTCACTCCCACCCTGCCTCTGCAAAGCAAAAAACATCCCGATACATCCCAATATGGCCTGAGATGCGATTGTGTTTGACATTCCTGAATTACGGAGCATATTGAGTTGTGTTGCTTTATTTTTCTATTATATAAGATGCTTTGTATTATTAGGATAGTATAAAAGGTTTAAATATCAAAATTGCAGAACTTGTGTGCATTGTTGAAAGCTGATTGGTCAAAAATTTGAGTTGAAAAGAGAAGTCCCATATCTAATTAATTACAAAGTAAATGATGATTTGAAAAATTTAGGATTCAGTACATAGATATTATTATTATTATTATTAATAATAATAATAATAAAGACTGATTATAAATTGCGGCACAATTCAGTAGCACAAATGATCCATTGGAATTTGTGCAAAAATTATAATATTAAAACAGCAACAAACTGGTGGGAACATCAGCCTGAAAAAGTCACCGAAAATCAGATGGTCAAGATCTTGTGGGATTTCCGTATACAAACCGACAAAATACTGGCGCATAATACACCAGACATCACACTGGTTGAGAAAAATAAGGTCACAATCATAGACATCGCAATACCAGGTGATAGCAGGGTCGCCGAGAAGGAACATGAAAAAATCGCAAGATACCAGGACTTAAAAATCGAAATTCAACGACTATGGCACAAACCAGCAGTGGTAATTCCAGTGGTAATTGGCACACTGGGTGCTATTCCAAAAGCACTGGAATTACATTTAAAACAGTTAAAAATTGACAAAATCACCATCAGTCAAATGCAAAAAGCCGCACTGCTTGGACCTGCACGCATATTACGAAAATACGTTACGACGTCCTAGGCCCCTGGGTGGGGCCCGACTAGTAACCAATGCCAAATCCGGCGAAACAACTGGCCGCTGTGATACAATTGTATAATAATAATAATAAAATCTTCCATTGGGGAAAAATATGAGAATACTGTGTACACAGAAATACCACAAAATGGACAGACATCTCATATCCAAGTAGGCAGTAAAATAAAATAAAAAGTAATTAAAATGCTTTCTTAAAATGTCATGCTGACAAAATAAATTAAAATAGATGGGTCAGTACGCAGTTCATTTTTGTTATGCCTGTTCTTTTCATTGAACATTTCATATGAGGGAGCTGTTAAGTATCTTGACATAATATTGTATTTGAATTTATGCATATTGCTAGGCTAAGGACTTTGTAGCCATGATCTGTTAAATAGGCTGTAGTGTCTTAATTAACTCATAAAACTATAACATAATGTTGAGTTCATATATCACAATACACTGGCAAGAAAGAAAGAAATGTTATGATTTAGATTGTCTATAAATCAGGCCAGTGAAGTCTTCAGAGTTACAGAATAAGCATACTTTACTTTCCAGTTTGTAGTTTGTCCAGCAGCATCCATATAAGGCTCTCACTCTCATCCTCCCTCCCTCTCCCCCCTCTCAAAATAGGAGGGATGGTAGTTGCAGCAGTGGATTGAAGCTCTGACCCTTTTGTAAGTGAATGGATGTCACATGCCTGAACAAAGGGGAGAGGTTTGATTATGCTCCCTCTTGTCTGTTTTGACTTCTCTTCCTGTGGACTTTGGTGATTTGATGAGTAATATTACCCATTTTGATGCATTCCTAGTATGCAAAACAGTACCTCCCAACATCTGAAGGACTGTTATGCAAAAGACAGGCCAGAATGGTTCAGAATTGTTCCAGAACACAGGTTAAAAACAGTGAGTTTATATTAAAGTGAAGCAGATTTTGTACCAGTATAGCAACCTGATGAGTGGTGAGTTGTGGATTCCCCTTCATTGAAGGTGTTTAAATTGATGTTGGCTTTCATCAGATGATTGAGTAGTGGATTTCTGACTGATGAAGTCTTTGACTTGTTCAGAGTCTTATACTTATGCTTCTATCCCTGACTAGGTAATGTCAGCAGTCTAAAGCTAGACAACAAAGGATGTTATTGGCTTCTTCAAGTTCTAATCTTTATCTATTTAAAATGACCAAAATTTATTTCTAGCTTTAAAAATCCTTTGAGTTTTGGGACAGGCATACCATAAATAGCCTTTATTGAAGCAGACATTTTATATAGGGGATCTTTGGAAGTATTTAACTCTAAATCAGGAAGGTGATAAAACACTGCCAGGGTTTTCTTTTCTGACTCACCGTAATAATTACTGGGTACTGGGGGCTGACTTTTACAATAGTACTTGTTTTGCCTTATCTTGGGTACATTTGGGAACTAATTGTGGAAGTTGCTTTCTATTCAACCTTGAGCTATTCTGGTTGATTGGTTAAGCATTTATATATAATCTTGAAGGATGAATCAAACAAGATTTCTATGTTGACCTGTTTTTAATAGCTAATGAGTACCCATTCTTGGATAATATCTTCTCGTACCACTAATCCTCAATGTTTAGCAGGCTGGCCACCCATATCTGCCTTCTTCCAAATAGAGTGAACTGAAACTCCCGTTGCCCTTCTTTTAAACATGTTTTCTGGAAACGAGTGTCCCTGTGAGCCCTACAAATCTGAAGAAGGGTAGGCTAGGAAACACTGGGTTGAAACTACAGTATCAGGCATATATTTCTTGACTCTATTATGTTGGTGATAAAGTCAGAATTGAATTATGGGTTTGCATGTTAAGATTTTAACAGTAGTTTCACTGGAGGCAATATTTGCTGAGGGAGATTTTATGTGAATCTGTAGATGGATCACATTTACCATATGTATAAAATAGATGAAAATATTTTGGACCATAAACAAATCCAAAGATAAATTGTGATTATTCGGCTTGCAGAATTTCCTTATTTTTCCTCTGAGGAACAAAAAATAGAAAAGCATATGCTGATATTCTGTCTGTAAAGGTTGGTGCTAGTCACTGTTCAGTACAAAATTAGATAAGTGAGTGACATGGAATAAGGCACCGTATTTTTCAGAGAATAAAATGCGCCTTCCCCCCCCCCAAAAAAGAGGGTGAAAATCTGGACACGTCTTATACACTAAATACAGCATTTTCTGCCTACCGAAACCCCGCCCCCTTTGCAAAAATGGATGTGCAGACGGTTTGGGAGGCTTGCAAAGTGCTCCTGGGCACTGGGGAGAGCACAAAAATGGGCTGTTTTTACTCCCCCCCCAACCCCCAGGAGCACACCACAAGCCTCCCAAAGCCACTGCATGCTCTCTTTTTTTGTGTAAAAAAATGGCCCGTTTCATGGCAGCTATTTTTTTTTTTAAAAAAATTATAGTGTGTTTTACAAATTTGAGAAATATATAAATGGAATAATTGCAATCTGGAGTATCTGAATTATTAAACTAGAAGAACTGATAGGTTTTGCAATTATCGAGGCCTTGCAATCATCGAAGCCTTAGTTTTAAAAGATCAAACAGCTGGATAATAATGTAGACTGATCTCAGCCAAGCTTTGTTTTCTCTTGATAGAGTTAAGGACGGGCGTTCTCATTTTTTGCCTTGCACTGAGTACAGCATGACCTCATGCTTGCACATATGTTAACTGATTTTGCCACTGCCCCTTTCTTGTTTGTGTTTCTGCATAATTAGCTCGAATCACAGGGCCTGATTTCTGAGAATGTTATATATTCAACAGAACCTTCAACAATGAGTCTCTTTTCTTGCACAAATGTTGATCATCACTGACTAATTAATCATTTTTTACTCTCCCAATCCATGATCATTGCCTTGTTGATCTTTAAATCCTAACCCTACTCCTAACAGATAGATATACACAACCAGGCAACCTACACCTTCTTTGTTGATTTCTGTTCATGAGCACATTGAAGTTGTGACTGTCATCACAGGATGCCTTTACTTCCTTTTATCTTTGCTCCCCTTCTTTCTTTTTAAATAATCCCATAAAGAACTCCAAGCCCAAAATATGTAGAACTGCATAAAGCAAAGTGACAGGATAGCAGAAGAGAACGGAAGCTGATTGTAAAAGCACTGCTTATAAAAGCACGATTCACAAAGGCCTCTAGTTATCCTTGAGCTGAGCAAATTGCTCTTAGCCTTTTGATGAGGACAGTTTAAAGTAATTGATAATTGAGTGGGCTCTTTAACTTAGCCACTTGTGCATTGTTTTTGCTAACTGATCATAATTAACCTTGAAATTTGAACTCCAGTTTAACAGCCATGCAATTTCATTTGTTTGTTTGTTTTGATAAGTGGGAGCAGCATTTTTCTTTTTTTTATTGTATACTTTTTTATTTTCCATTTTCATAACATACAATCACATGTATACTATACATAGCCAGTATCCTATAATATTAAATAGAAATTACATCAGTTCCCCTTGTCATCAACGCCCAAAAAGATAAAAACCCATTATTAGCTCTTCTGCTCTCCATACACCTCTGTCTTCTACCTCTCTTCTACCTCCTTTCTTCCCTCCATCATCCTTTCCTACTCTACTTCCCCTTCCTTTCTCCTTCTCCTCTCTCTACATTCCACTCCTCCTTCTCCTCCTCATCTTTCCCCATTACCCTCTCTCCTATCCCTCTCTTCCCATCTTTCTTCTCCCTTCTGTTTCCCACTCTTCCTCTCGTTGGTGTATTTCCACTTCCATATCAATATACTCAACATATCCTAGTTTTAAAGAAAAAATAAGAGAAGAAGGGGGAGGGAAGGCTGGGGGGGGGGTTGGGGGAGAGGGTGGGAGGGAAGGATATATATTAGGTTTGACAAAAGGTGTTAGATTTTAATGTAATTTGATCCCACATGAGCAGCATTTTTCTTGATGAAAAGTATCTTATTGGCCAATTATCAGTCTATACTTTCCCCTTATCCCTTCCAAATGTTTTGCACTAGTTGAGGCTGGCCAAATTTTTTAAATTTGGGACTAACCATTTCCTTTGCACTAAACATTTTGTATCCGGGAAATCCCTATTCAAAAGATCAGCCTGCAGGCAGGAATCCAACACAGTGTGTAGAGAGCCAGGGCTACATATGCTAACCCACCCCTTGACCTTAGACATTTGTTATGAAGATTTGCATAGTTAGTGTATTTAGGGGACAGTGTTTGAAAGCTTCCCTGAAATGTGGAATTCTGTATTAGCAGAGGTTGCAATTGAGAGGTGTTTTCTACTCATGTTAAATTACACATACATACACACACACACACACACACAGAGGGTGGGGGCAGGCATTCAGGCAGACACACAAAGCCACAAAAATCAATCCCTAATATTTCTCCCTAAACAAAATTCTTGGAAAATAATCTAAATTTATGGAATAAAAAAGCTTGATTTAAATCAGCTCAATTTAAATCATAATTTTTAAAGAGCAACAATCATCTGTACTGCAGTGGCTTCTCCTCTGACCTATTGTTGACTCACAGACAGTCTCAATATTGCAGAATATACAGCCTCATGCTACATAACTAAATTCAATTTCATGCTGAATAAACTAAATTATTAATGCATCTTAAATAGAAAACTATCTTTAGATTTAAAAAGCATTTTATTAAAATAAATTTGATAAAAATAAAAAAAATCCGATTTAAATCAGAAAAAAAACTGATTTAAATAAATACAATCCTTTAAAAAAAATTATTGATTTTTATCCATCCTGTTTTGTTTCCATACCTCTGCCTCCAGGTTTTTGAGGGCCTCACAGACTGAATTTGAACACCTAAGCAAGATTAGTGCTGGGACTTCATGGTTATAAGGTCATTAAGTAGGAATTATTTAGTGATGATAACATTTTAAAACAAATCTGCAAAACAATAATTCTGGCTGAATTCCTTGTGATGCCTAAAACATGTTCTCTAGAAATAGATGTTGCTGCAGTTGTGAGTGAAAAGCCTTTTCATGATGATCCATGAGGTAGTCTAAATACGTTTCCTTTGATTCTAAAACACATATACTTTTTTAAAAATAAAAATATGTGGGTGAGGTTCATAAACAGAAGGGAGTGGTATACTAATTCTGCTTTTTTTTTAAAGTGCTGTCCCTAATTTTTGAAAAATCTCTTTTTACATCTGAATAAAACACATCCTAATGAAGTTTTCTAGTTGGAGCAAGCAGACTTTAATCATTAGATGTTTATAAATTGCTGAGTTCAAGATGATATAAGTGCATGATTTATTATTTTAATGTGATGATAAATCCTGATGTAAGGTTCAACTTATGGAAAGTTACATATGAATTATTTCTGCATTGCACATTGTATATTGTTCAAGTACTAACATTTTCTGACTTAATTCTTTAATTTTAACCATTAAAGGATAGAGAAAAATTGCACTTTATAAAACAACCAGAAAGCACAGCAATATATAATGAAAC